>NC_056680.1:84537491-84837491 GCF_018350215.1 Panthera leo | reverse complement strand
TATAATAAAATAAAAATTATTTTATTATTATAGACAGCGAGAGACAGAGCATGAGCATGGGGTGGGCAGAGAGAGGGAGACACAGAATCTGAAACAGGCTGCGGGCTCTGAGCTGTCAACATACAACCTGATGCGGGGCTCGAACCCACAAACTGCGAGATCATGACCTGAACCGAAGTCAGACAATTTACCGACTGAGCCACCCAGGCGCTCCTAGAAACCACTTTTTAAAGAAATTTGCATGTGGAACTGGAGAGAAGGCAGTGGCAGAACTGTATTGGATTGAAAGAGTTTTGTCTGGTGGATTTGGTTTTAAAGTGAGACTTTTGGGTAACTTTACAAAGTGGGAGAATCCATTTGACTGGGTGACTGAAGACTCATGAAAGTAAAAAGTAGGAGAGAAATGGGATCAAACCCAGGTGTAATCAATCATTTATCAATCTAATCTATGCATCTACCTTACAAACATTTATGTGTCTATATTTGCATTCTCCATTTATTTTTGCATTTAACAGATTCAAAATGCTTTGAAGCATTAGTTACATTTTCTCCTTTTAGACTGTACTGGCAACTTCAAAGTACCAGTGAATTGAGGGGGCCAGTTTAGTGTCAGAATGAAAGTTCCTTTATCATTGGAATTGCAATATAGTACTTTGAAAACATGCATTAGTATCCCTTGATCTGAAAAATCATGGTGGTGCCTGGGTGGCTCAGTGGGTAAAAGGTCCGACTTCAACTCAGGTCACGATCTCATGGCTCCTGGGTTCGAGCCCCTTGTCAAGCTCTGTGCTGACAGCTCAGAGCCTGGAGCCTGCTTTGTATTCTGTGTCTCCCTCTCTCTCTGCCCTTCACCGGCTTGTGCTGCCTCTCTCAAAAATAAATAAATGTTAAAAAAAAAATTTTTTTTAAAAGAAAAATCATGAGTGTAGACTAAATTTTTTAAAAAATATAAAGAAATTTAATAGTAACCTTCAATAATAATACAAACCATATAAACCAAAACCAAAACCAATTAGGCATTTGATTAAACTGCCATATTAAGTACCTTTTAAATTCATTATAAAAATAAAGTAGGATTTAAAAAAAATTATTTTTTTTAGAGAGGGGGGCGGTGCAGAGCAGGGAGAGAGGGAGACACAGAATCCAAAACAGGCTCCAAGGTCCAAGATGTCAGCACAGAGCCCTACACGGGCTTGAACTCACAAACTGTGATGTCATGACCTGAGCTGAAGTCGGATGGTTTATACTGTGCTCAAATATCACTTTCTTTTTCTTAAAAGCTGATTCCACTGATTACATTAAAATGTAATGTTTTTTGGGGGCACCTGGGTGGCTCAGTTGGTTAAGCATCCGACCTTTGATTTCTGCTCAGGTCATGATCTCATGGTTTGTGAGATGTAGCCCCAAATTGGGCTTTGTGCTGATAACACGGAGCCTGCTTGGGATTCTCTCTCTCCCTCTCTCCTAGCCCTCCCTCACTTATGTGCACACTCTTTCACTCTCTCTCTCTCTCTCTCAAAATAAATAAACTTTAAAAAGTGTGATATTTACTATGTTGACACAAAAGCACTTTTTTCCAATTTTCACTATTAAAGGTTGTGCTCTCTGGTAAACATGTACAGCTATTTTTTAAAAGCAAATACACATGCACACACACACATATACAGATGTTCAAAAATGATATTGGCTATGGACATGAATAAATAACGAGAATCTTTTCATTTTTTTTTTCTTTCTCTCTTGATCAAGGAGTAAGACTTTAAGCCATCTCTTCCAAGCTCTCCTGGGCTCTTACGTCTCTTCTTTGTCACACTGAGGGACTTTGAGTCCTTCCTGTTTTCCATTCCCAGCACTGGCTCTGTCCCAGTTTGAGGTGGTAAAAGGTGTGTACTCAGGGATGACAGAATAGGATGGTAGGTAAAGGAGACTGCAGATTATTAAGAAGTTGTTGGTTAGGATTTGGAAAGCTGTATTAAGGATTTTTCCTGATCTGAGAACTTAATGGCTGTTCAGGAACTTTGCCAAGTTTGATTTTCTCAGGCAATTCTTCCAGAGGTACTTAGAAGTTTTAGAGCGAACCCTATAGATTTGCAATAATCTTTTTCTGCCAAAGGAAAAAGCAAGAGTCAACTATAAATGCTGAAGAGAAGTAAAATAAGATGAACATTGAGTGTCGATTGGGTTTGGCAGCATAGAAGCCTTTGATAACTTTTTCGGAGGAGTTTGGGTGTTTGGGCAGAACCTCTAGTAGAGTGGACTAAAGACTGAGCAGGAGGTTAAGAAATATACAGAACTCTGGATCTGAAAGGTAGGAAAGTGACAGAGTCCTAGTTAAAGTATCCTTGGGCTTACTGTTTTTTTTTTCTTTCTTTTTTTTAATGGAAGAGATTTAAGCATGTTTAAATACTAATAGAAAATAGACAATAGTGAAGGAGTATTTGAAAATGGGAGGTAAATTTAAAGTCAAATTCCTGAGAAAGTAGAAAGTAGAAAGTGGGAGAAATACTCCTTCAATAGTGAAGGAGTATTTGAAAATGGAAGGTAAATTTAAAGTCAAATTCCTGAGAAAGTAGAAAGTGGGGGGTCCTGTCAGTGGACAGGGATTACCATTAATGACAAGAAGTTCTCTTCTTTTACTCTAAAAGGAGATGGAAAGTTGCAGATGTAACTGGGGTTGTAGATCTACGAGAAAAAGGTGGGTGATTACTAGTCCAATTGTTTCCTTTTACTCTATGCAGTAAGAAGAGAGAGATTGGTCTGTGGAAAGTGACACAGAAGGGAAGAGGTAAAAGGTTGGAAGCAAAGGGGCAAGTTTTAAAATAAATGTAGAAAGGTGAAGAATAAATATAATAGAGTCTTAATATAGCTAAGGGAAGTGGGTGATGGGCATTGAGGATGGCACCTATTGGGATGAGCACTGGGTGTTGTAGGGAAACCAATTTGACTGTAAATTTCATTAAAAAAAGATAGCTAAGGTTCCAATACACTTATTCCTCTATTAATTTGCTTTGCGATCAATAGTTCACGCTTATACTTATGAAATGTCACAAAAGCTGACATCTAGACATTGAAAAAAAACCTTTAAAGCTCAATTTTCTGATTATATGGGTCAAAATAAGTTAAGATACCAGTATATTTCTAGTACATTTTTACTGCATTCCTTGTTCTGTTAAAAAGTATTTATTATCTTGGGGCACCCGGGTGGCTCAGTCGGTTTAGTGTCCAAACTCTTGATTTCTGCTCAGGTCATGATCTCATGGTTTGTGAGATAAAGCCTGGCATTGCTTCTTGTTAGCACAGAGCCTAATTAGGATGCTTTCTCTCCCTTTCTCTCTCTGCCCCTGCCCTGGCACTCTCTCTCTCTCCCTCTCTCTCTCAAAATAAATAAACAAATATTTAAAAGTATTCATTATCTTAAAATACATTTTTAAAAATTATTTATTTGCCTCTAAGAAAAAAAAAAAAAGGGACATGAAACATACTTATTTCATCTCCTGAAAGTATCTCCTTATGTATCTCCTGAAAGGACTAATCAGGGTACTTTCCACATAATCAGTTTTTGTTTCTTTCACACATTGACCTACTCTTTCTGGTAGTAATTTTATATTAATCATAGGCCTGCAGTTCCTTTTCTCTTTCTTTCTTACTGAACAGCTTTTCTGTGTCACCTTTTGCTTGACACAAGACCTTATGGTGGGATGGAAATGAGACATCACATGCACTTCTCAAAGATACTGTGGGTTTGGTCCAGACCACCACAATAAAGCAAATATTGCAATAAAGTGAGTCATATGGATTTCTTGGTTTTCCAATGTATGTAAAATTATGTCTAAACTATACTATAGTTTATTAAGTGTGCAGCAGCATTATATCTGAAAAAGCAATTTGTGTACCTTAATTTAAAAAATAAACACTTTAGGGGCACCTGGGTGGCTTGGTCACTTAAGAGTCTGACTTCAGCTCAGGTCATGATCTCACGGTTTGTGAGTTTGAGCCCCACGCCGGGCTCTGTGCTGACAGCTCACAGCCTGGAGCCTGCTTCGGATTCTGTGTCTCCCTCTTTGTCTACCTCTTGCCCACTCGTACTCTGTCTCTCAATCTCTCTCTCAAAACTAAACATTTAAAAAATTTTTAAAAATTAAACAATTAAAAATACTTTATTGTTAAAAAAGCTAAGTATCATCTGGGTTTTCAGCAAATTGTTATTTTTTTTTTTGCAGGTAGAGTGTCTTGCCTCAGTGCTGATGGCTGCTGACTAATCAGGGTGGTGGCTGCTGAAGGGTTGGGTGATGGTGGCAATTTCTTAAAATAAGACAAGAATGAAGTTTGCCACATCAACTGATTCTTCCTTTCACAATTTCTCTGTCACATGTGATGCTGTGTGATAGCATTTGACACACAGAACTCCTTCAAAATTGGAGTCAGTCCTCTCAAACCCTGCTGCTTATCTATCCACTAAGTTTATGTAATATTCTAAATTCTTTGTCAGCGCAACAATCTTCATAGCATCTTAACCAAGAATAGGTTCCAAGAAACCATACTTTCTTTGCTCAACTATAAGAACCAACACCTCGTCCATGAAAGTTTTCAGTCACATCTCCAGTCTCTACTTCTAATTCTACTTCTCTTGCTATTTCTGTCACATATGTAGTTACTTCCTCTACTAAATTCTTGAACCCCTCGAAGTCACCCACGAGGGTTGGAATCAACTTCTTCCAAACTCCTGTTCTTGTTGATATTTTGGCTTCTTCCCTGAATCACAAACATTTGTAATTGCATCTAAACTGGTGAGTCTTTTCCAGAATATTTTCAATTTACTTTGCCCAAAACCATCAGAGGAATCACTATCTATGGCAGCTACAGCCTTACAAAATGTGTTTCTTAAATAATAACACATGGAAGTCAAAATTACTCCTCAATCCACGGGCTGCAGAATGGATGTTGTGTTGGCAGGCATAAGAACAGCATTAATCTTGTATATCCATCCCCATCAGAGCTCTTGGGTGACAAGGTTCATCATCAATGAGCAGTCATATTTTCAAAGGTATATGTTTTCTGAGCAGTAGTTCTCAACAGTGGACTTCAATGTTCAGTAAATCATGTTGTAAACAGATGGGCTGTCATCCAGACTTTGTTGTTCCATTGATGCAGCAGAGGCAGAGGAGATTTAGCATAATTCTTAAGGGCCCTAGGATTTTCAGGTCAGTGTGCACTGTCTTCAACATAAAATTACCAGCTGCATTATCCCTTGATGAGAGTCAGCCTGTCTTTCAAAGCTTTGAAGCCGGGCATTGACTTTTCCTCTCTAGCTACTGAAGTCTTAGATGACATCTCCTTCTAATAGAAAGCTGTTTGGGATACATTGCAGATCTGTTTTTTAGCATAGCCACCTTTATTAAGTGTCTTAGTTAGATCTTCTGGATAACTTGTAACTTCTACACCAGCACTTATTGCTTCACCTTGCACTTCAATGTTATGGAAATGGCTTGATTCCTTAAACCTCATGAACCAATGTGGGCTAGCTTCCAACTTTCCTTTTGCATCTTCCTCACTTCACTTGGCTCTCATAAAATTGAAGAGAGTTAGAGTCTTATTCTGGATTAGGCTCAGGCTTAAGGAAATGTTGGGCTGGTTTTGTCTTGTATCTAGACTACTGAAAATTTTGCTACATCAGTAATAGGGCCATTTTGCTATTTTATCATTTGTATCATTTGTGTGGTCACTGAAGTAGCAGTTTTAATTTCCTTCAATAACTTTTCTTGACACTTAAACCTTTGTTAATTGTTTACACGGAAGGGCTAGCTTTCAACCTATCTTGGTTTTTACATGCCTTCCTCACCAAGCTTAATCATTTCTAGCTTTTGATTTAAAGTGAGAGACATGTGACTCTTCCTTTCACCAGAACACTTAAAGGCCATTGTAAGTTACTGATTGCCCTAATTTCAAAATGAATGTGTCTCAGGGAAAAAAGAGGCTAGAGGAGAATGAGAAAGATGAAGGAAAGCCCAGTTGATGGAACAGTCAGAAAACACACAACATTTGTCAGTTAAGTTCACCATCTTATATGGGTGTGGTACCCCAAAACAATTACAATCAAAGAAACTGATCACAGATCACCATAACAAATATAATAATAATGAAAAGTTTAAAATACTGTGAGAATTATCAAAATGTGATACAGAAACAATGAGCATATGCTGTTGGAAAAATGATGCCAACAGACTTGCTTGATAGAGGGTTGCTTGAAATGTTCAATTTGTAAAAGCTACAGTATCTGCAAAATGCAATGTCTACAAAGCATGATAACATGAAGCACAAACACGGTATGTCTGTATTTGCCAGGATTTGTTGAACTTGTTTCTTTTCCTTTTGAAAAATACTTAAAATTATTATGAAGTTTGGTCATGTTACCTCTTTCTTCCCCTTTTTTCTATATTGTTTTTGGAGAAAATACTAGGAGACATGCTGCTAGGCAATTACTACTCACATTATTATTGTATGAGCTTTGCTTACCCCCAAATCTTCTGGTCATTTAGCTTTAAATGTAATTACGTTAGAAAAACAAAGATTTATTAAATTGCATTGGACAACTTGTTAAAATTTAAAGTTATTATAATGTATAAATTTTGTCCACAGATTTATGTAAGAAATAGAAAAATTTTAAATGTCTTATTACTCAAATTGAGTTAAACTTCATTTCTAACTGATATTCTATGGGCTGTGATAAAACACGTACACACACACACACACACACACACACACACACACACACACACACGTGCACACACTGAGAGACACAAAACCACCAAGGAACTAAGAAACAATTCACTGAGTCTTTCCTAGGGTCGCTCCGTCCACGTTGTATTGCAATTTGGGTTTTTACCCACGATCAAAGTTATGGGGAGATGTTAGAAGATATGTGAGAGTTGGAGGTCAATCAGTTCTCTACAAATGTGTTTCTATAAGAAAGAGTTCCTCCATATGTGGCTCTACCAGTCTAGAAACTGGAGTACAGGAATCTTACAGGTTAACTTCTGGCTCCCCATAGGATAGTCTGTCAGCATATATGTCATGCTTTTTTCCTTTAAGCTCTAGTTGCTGCACTCAATGACAAGAAGTAAGAAAAGGCACTCTTCACCGATAGGAAAGATGGCAGGAAGCCAATGGAAAGGCGAAAATACAAAAATAAGAAAAAAAATAGATAGAGATCTTAAAATATTATCCTGGCCCCACCATCCATCTAAAATTAGTATTGTTCTGTTTTTATTATACAAAGAGCTAATAAAATCATAGTATACTTTACTTTTTAAACATGTTGATTTCTGTTTCACATCTACCTCAGAAATAGATGAGGCTTATCCATTATTTCAGTCCATTTATAGAGTGACAGTCACAGATGAGGACTCTTCAAATAGCGATAGACTGATAGTAGGTGATGATCATTGTGTGAGATGCAAAGTTGCTCTGGGATACAGGGCTAGGCTTCAATTTTCAAGAGTAGTTAACACATTTAATTTCATAATTAAAGAGAGCATAATTAAGTTGAGAACACTATAATGCCAGATTTATGTTAATGTTGGAAATAGCATTTTTAAAAGACATTTTCTTGAGGTGTACAAGAAAATTATATGATTTCTAGGGGAAGTGGACAGCTGAGAGGAAGATGTCAATGCTGATCTGAAACTGGGGCTTTGTCTTCTGGATTCCATTCAGATCTGTTTCACTTTTCTAGCTATTTCAATGACACATGTGAATTTAATTATATTTTTTGATGTTTCAGTATTTTAATTACTAGATATCTAACTGTAAGAGGATTGCTTTTCTCATAATTGATTCATGGTTGTAAAGTCTTTAGAGATTTGGCAAAATAAAAAAGAAACTATAAAGTTCTTTAGGAGTATTTAGTGGTACATTGGACTAAGCCAACATGCTTGCTCTGCAGCTGTTCTTTTCAAACATGTATTGAAAGAGTTTACTAGTTCTAATTTAGTAACTCACGATATGGAGTAATGGAGCACTAAATGGGGGTGAAGTAACAGAGCTATCACGTGACTTGGGTCAATTTATGGCTTTAACACAAACTAGGGGTGTAATCATGGGGAAGCTATTTAATCTCTCTTGCCCTTGATTTACACAGTTAACATTCAGTGATATATAGGGCATTGTCAGTCAAAGTATTCAAAATTCCTACTTAAAAAAATTTGTTGCAGACAACCCAGTATAAAATACAAAATTGTTAAGAAATATGAGACCTTTCCCTTAGATGGTAAGTCTTTCTAATAGATTAAAAAAATAACCTATGATCCAGTTGAGAATAGTTATTACCAGTTTGTCATTTGCAAGAAAAGGATAGAGACCCAGAAACTGTTTTAAAATTCAGTGTTTTGAGAAATAGTTCTATTGTCAGAAGACAGATCCTTATTAGATTTTTAAAAATACACAGATGTAACTGCACTTTTCTTTGATAAGATTCGACCTCATTTCAAACTAAATTTTTTTTCAGATGCTTTTGAGAATAGATTTTTCTATTTTCATCTCTTCTCAGAGGTGGTGGCACATAAATAAAAAGTAGAATCAAGGATGTACTTGATTAAAAACTGCATATTCAACTGTATTAATATTTCAAATTGGCTTCTATCATAATTTTTGTTTTGTTTCTTAAAATTTAAATCTAGTGACAATGAGTTAATTCTGTACATTGTTTCAGAGTTGTATTAATTTGAAGAATCAGAATTAAGTTTTTTTTTATTCTCTTGAAAACAATCTGTGGAATAATGTGTAGCTCTGTAAAAATATAGAAAATCTTTTGGTTGTGTTGATAGCCTAAACAAGTCTTATTTTTCCTGGATTCTGCATCTGTATATGCTGGTGGTTTTTAATACAAGCTAGATTGTAAAGAAACTGAAATTAATCAGTGTGAAAATAGGGAGCTTTCTATATATTTATTCTATTATTGTATCTTAAAAAGCTTCCAAATACCTTTTCATTCATTTTGGTATGGGCAATGTATATTTTATTTTTCTAGTACCCCATTAAGATACAGTTATCCGAACCAAAGAAAGGAGAAAATTCTTTTGGAGTGAGTTCAATAAGTGACATTGTTAGCTTGAGAGGCAAAGATCCCTTGGACTTTGATGCTAGATATCATGTAATTAATATATTTATTTATTATGCTACACAGAGTGATATAAATTTTCAAAATTTAGAACACTTCCTGAAAAAAATTAAACACATTATTATTTTTAAAAAAGAGTAATATTTTGTGTGATTCATTTATGAGAATTTGTGCAGTCAACCAAAAGTCTAGAATCAGTATTTGTGGTAACTCAAAGCAAAGAGATCACATCTTAACTTTTTAGCTTTATCCAAAGAAGCATAAGGGGGGAAAAAAGACTTTAAATTGTTTGCTAATAGGGAAAATTAATCAGTAAATCATAAAATTTAAATCTTTCTGAACATCAAAGAAATGGAAGCAACTTAAAATAATCAAATTTTCATATTGAAACTCTTTCAGTGTTCATACCCTACCCCACTCAGAAAGGCAAAACACATAGATAACCAAGGTAAGATTGGGTATATACCTTATAAGTGAATTTGAAACTAATATGGTAGGACAGAAGAATCATTTCTGATATTTCCATGAGAAAGATAATTTAAGGAAACCATTGTCGGGAAGATTTTTCTGAGTGGAAAATGAAGGATCATAAGTAGGAACAGCTGACTGGAAAGAAAACAGCTGGAGGCCTATTGAGATTATCTGTCTACATTGAAATAAGGGGTGAGATTTGAGAAATAAAGGGATAATTATTATTATTATTATTATTATTATTATTAAAGCATTTCCATTTTCAGAAATCCTCCACATCGATTATTTCAATAAGGTAATTAAGAAAATAGCTGGGGGGGAGGGGAATAGCCAAGCGGGAAAATGCATGAATTTATTAAAAAATAGAGAATTTGCTGCGTATAGATATATAGTAGAAAAAGCATTAATAATTAAAGATGATACCAACTTTCTAGCCTAAAAGAACATAAATGTTGGAAGGAAGCCAATGACTTCTATTTCAGTTTGGAATTGTTGAATGTTACATGATGATGGCAAAGCTAATGATACATATGTTTTAAGCAATTTGAATATTAGGATCACAAGATAAAGTTAAAATTAGGTGGGAAAAAACAGAGACTATGTGTATGAGCTATATATTTTGCAGTTCAGCTCCATAAGTTTGACACTCCCCATCTCACTCTTCCAGACTGCCTCAGCTCACACATTCAACCAAACCTCTCCTAGTCATTTAAGACCTAGTTCATCTTTCCACTACATCATTAGCCAATTTATTTTTATTATATTTGATATATTAGTGCCCATCCAACAGCTTTAAGTACAATCATTGTCAACCCCTCACTTGCCATGGGCTCTTGTACATTGCAAAGGCTTATTGAATATTTGCTGAAGAAAGGATTTTTTTTTAAATTTTTTTTTAACATTTTATTTTTATTTTTGAGACAGAGAGAGACAGAGCATGAACAGGGGAGGGGCAGAGAGAGAGGGAGACACAGAATCTGAAACGGGCTCCAGGCTCTGAGCTGTCAGCACAGACCCCGACGCGGGGCTCGAACCCATGGACCGTGAGATCATGACCTGAGCCGAAGTCGGACGCTTAACCGACTGAGCCACCCAGGCGCCCCATGAAGAAAGGGTTTTAATGGATATTTTATGGCCTCAGGGCATTTTCATTTTTCTTTTCAAAAGGACACTTGCTGATATGTATGAATAAATTATAGCTAAAGAGTAAAAAGTGTGACAGGATGATGAGGAAAATATTTGAGATATAATGACAATTCTTAACTTTTCAGAAATTACCTCCAGTTCTTGATCACAAAGAATAACTCATGGCCTTGTTTGTATAAGTTAGCATCAAACAGTCTGCATTGTGAATAGTTTTGGTGCATTGTACTTTGAGTTTATGATTGAATCTGGAATTCATCCATTATCTTTTTTGTAGTTTTTCAATTTAATCTACATATAGTTATACAGTCAAGCTACACAGACATCTGAGTGAAATTTAATGCTATATAAAATGAAGATATTTTGAAATATACAACTAATCTAGTTAACTAAGAAGGCACTTTTATGTCTTTTAATTGTCTTTAAAAAAATTAAGGCTATATCTAATTTGAGAAAACAAAGAAAAACAAACAGGATACGTATCATAAAGATATATATGTATTACCAATTAGTATACTGTAAAGTTTTTTTTTTTATATATGAAATTTATTGTCCAATTAGTTTCCATACAACACCCAGTGCTCATCCCAAATGTAAAGTTTTTAAAAACATTTTCAGCTTTTCTAGCTTGCACTGAGAAGCAAGAGATAAAACAGGTTTGTTCTGTCAAGGGACAATAACTGTCACAGTTAGAAACACAGATGATGAGAAGCCTCAATTTGAGTAAGTATATTTATTTTAAGGTGTAAAAAAAGGAGAACGTAACTAAACTTTTCACATGTATTATGAATAATAATAACAAAGATTATGTAGCTACATCAAAAATATTTTATGGTGTTATATTAAAATATATGATTAGATATCCATAACTGATATATATATATATATATATATGCTAATATAAAGTAAATATATTTTAGAAAATAGAAGACAGATGTAGAAGTGACCGACACTGAATATGATCAAAGGATTTTTATGTATTTTTCCCTTTTGTTTTCTTTCCCAAAGGCTTTGTAAAGCTGTTGCATTACTTTTTAATAAATATATAAATTTGAAATAATAGGAAAAGTAGACCCTACAACATAGTTTAAAATATTTCATTTAATCTATTTTCCTTCCATACTCTGAAGTACAAATGTAGCAACTGCAGATTATGAATGTCTGTTAGATGTTTTTCCATGCTTCAAAGAGCAGTAATCAAATATATCACTAAAATGTAAGATGAATGAAATACTTTTTAGATGAGTGAAGAGAAAAATAGGTATTCAAATTACTTCTATCACTAAGTTCTATCTGTACACATGACTAAGGAGAGTAATTCATTGTTTGAGTCCCCAAATTCACTTTAACTTATATTAACTGAACAACAGAAATAAATGTGTAGCTTAGCTTATCTCATTTCTGGTAGACAGTTACCTGTCTGCCTACATTTGCAGTAGAGGTACCAGCAATTTTTTGGAACAAGTTTCTGCTGCTTTCATGCCTTCAATAGGCATGAATTTACTGATTTTTACTGATTTAGTAGAATTTAATGCTAGATATAAGCAATACAAAATTATTGCAGTATTGCCAAAAAATATTGCTTTCATGTATGTTAAATTAAAATTAATGAAACCTAAAAGGAAATGATTTAAAGCGGTCCAGAATGCAAATATTGTGAGTTACATTATATTATGGTATAAAGGAGACACCACACAGTAAAGGAGAAACCACACTGGACTGTGGTGATCAGGAGGTTTGCTCAGAGGAACGTGACACCAACTCACTTCCCATTTCCTTTTACTTTACATTCCTTTGAGAACTTCTTTGAATCTCTCACCTAACCCAAAAGTTAGTCTTTCATCCCCTTTAAATCTATGGCAAAGTTATGATGTCTATCACCTAGCATTACAGTTACCTATATCTGTGTTCTCCACTAGTAGTCACCTAAAGACCAGGAACAGGTTTATTTATATGTGTACAGACTAGAATGACACATTGTAGATTATTGATAAGTGTCTAATACTTGACTGAAAGGCTGAATAAGAAAGAAAGTTTCAGAAATGTTCTGGAAATTCATCTGACTTGAAATATGATTTAAAGATATAAGCAACAAATTTACAAGCAATGTTCTGATAGTTTGCTTTAACAAGCAATGATCTTGGACAGCATTTCATCACACCACATAATAAGAAGAAAATGAATATATTAAGTCCCTTATGTTCAATTGCCAACTATTTCATATATTTGATATTTGGAATAATAGAAGTGCCCTATTTCGGTCTGCTTTTCAGTTTTTCTCTCTTTGATGTCATATCTTTGATGTCTGGCATGATGCCAGAGACTAAAGGATTAAAATTACTGCTTGTGCAAAAAATTACGTAACCTTATGCCAAAAATGGCGGTCTCAACATTTGGATACTATTGGAACTTTTAAATTCTTGACAAGATGAGGGTGGAATCATCATAAATCCAAAATACTTTTTGCAGGTTATCATTCGTCAGCAGACATGCCAAATATTTGCATTTTCAACATTTTTTATCATCATTTTTTTTTCTATAGGCCATTTCCTATAAATTCTATTAATGTGACTGGGAAAAAAAAAACATTGGGGAAAATACAGCAAGAGTAAAAGCAACAGGTCAAGATGAAGATAGCACCATCACTTACTCCGTTAAAACTCAGCAGGATATGTTTGGTTTAGACCCTTGTAAGTTTAAAATGTACTTATAACAAATTTGGTTGATCATTCACTATCTTTTCCCTGCATTTCCTTTAAAACTTGGGTTAGTAAAACTACTACTTCAAAACTAAATTAAATATAGAAAAGGAAACAGTAAAAATATGTGGGACTTGACACTTGGCTATTTTCCTATTTGTTAAAATCACATTCTTGTGAAATAATGAATTTCATTAGACCTTATTTTCACAACTGGCCATCATTTTTCATAGGCAATCAATACACATGTTTCTGTGGAGTCCTTGTAGACTATAGGACGCAGAAGTCATATCTGTATCTTTAATTTCATGTGTGGAAATTGGGACTTTTCCTTTATAATAATATTTTGGATATTTGGTTAATGATAGGTTTCTGCCTGTGTGGACAGGATTACTACTCTGAAATATTGTTTCCTTTTGGCCTGTCACAGTACTTTATTTAGTTGGTCAGCATTCAACCTGGGGCGGGGAGATATTAGGAGTATAACCATGAGAGCTGGCTAAACAGTCTCTGTAAGGCTACTGTCTGTGTGTCTAATGCTGGAGCATGAAGCCCACCAAGGCCAGAAGTCAGAAAGGAGACTCTCCCAATAAAGAGGGGAGTTTAAGTGTAGACTTGAACACACATGTAGGTGTTGGACTCCATGAAGATGGACAAAACCACTGTCCATTCTTTTTGCCTTTGATCTTGGTACTGTGGGCATCCTGAAAAGTTTGGGCCTTTGATCACAAGGCTTAGTAAATGTATCTATTCTAGGAGTCGGAGAAGCTGACAGAGGATCCAGAGGTTGGTAGAGCAGTTGCAGACTCAGCTGCTACCCCATGCCCATGGTGAGAATGTGGGCTGTCAAAAAAATCTCTAAGAAAAGAAATTGCTGCTGTTATCCCCCTGCCCTCCTCAGGGGAGAATCTTTCATGGTGGTACAAAGGATGAATAATCATCCCCACTGTCACGATTTTCCTAAGTTTGACCGTTGAACTCATTTCCATCTTTCTATACAATAGGATTGAATTAAATTGGATGGCAGAGGGGCACCTGAATGGCTCTGTCAGTTGAGTGGCCAGCTCTTGATTCTGACTCAGGGCATGATCTCCTGGTCCTGGGATTGAGCCCCAGATCAGGCTCCACGCTTAGTATGAAGCCTGCTTGGGATTCTCTCTCTCCCTCTTTCCTTCCCTCTGCCCTTCTCTTTCTCTCTCTCTCTCTCAAAATAAATAAACTTTAAATAAATAAACAGATAAACAGATAAATAAATAGGATGGAAGAAACAATATATGATTAGCATTTTAATATGGGTTGGCTGTTTTTTTTCAGGCTCAAATATACTAATAATTCTTTATTACTATAATTAAAATAAAATACAGTGGTTTGTTTCTGTTATTTTAAAAGTGGAGATGCTCTGTGCTTGCTAAATCTATAAATGGAAAATTAGAGACTTGGAGGAAAATACGATGAAATCTTTTAAAATAATTATTTTTTTTAAATAAGCATAAAATGGGCAATTTTAAAGAAATATTTTCAGTGAATGTAGAATTGTTAAACATCAACTTTTCTCATTCATTAAAAACATATATCATTAAGTGAAGTTAAATACATCAATATGAATAAATTAGTATATGCTCAATTATTTGAGTTTGGTAATTTTTCTTCACTTTTTTCTTGTTATTAGACCCAGTCCTAATCACTCTTCTTTAGCCTTTGAATCTTGACAACCCAAATAACCTTAAAACCTACTCTTTGGAAACTGAAGTCAGAGATAATGGAAATAATATGAGAACTTATATGTTTACAGTTTTTGTGGAGAATGTAGATGATCCTAGTTTCTGTGACTCAAGTTTTTCAACAGAAACAGGCATATTATAAGTCATTTTTATTGATAACATTCATGAAACAAAAGTAGAATAAAACATTTTGAAGTAAAATTTGAAACTATAAGGTTTCTTCTAGTTTTATAAAAGTATACGGAATAACTGAATAAAGTGAGAGATATACTCCTAAAAAGAAAAAAAAAAATCAATGAGTAATTTAAATTAACACTCAAAAATTATTTCTTTGTGTGGCAGATTGGGTATAGGAGTAATTACAAAATTATTTTAAGTTCATCTGTAACATATGAATTAACAGATAACCACAGAAATTGTTAAATACATGAAAATAAAAAAAAATATACATAATTTTCCCCTATGAAATTGGCCAAGGTTTAAAATAATATGGGGAGGGGCATGTGTCTGACTCTTGGTTTCTGCTCAGGTCATGATCTTGTGGTTCGTAAGTTCCAGACTCGTGTCAGGCTCTGAGCTGTCAGCACAGAACCCTCTTGGGATTTGGGATCCTTCTCTCCCTTTCTCTCTGCCTTTCTCTCTCTTTCCCTTCCTCTCTCTCTCTCTCTCTCTCTCAAAATAAACTTAAAAAAATTGACTAATGGGAAAAAATAAGTGTTGACTAAAGTAGACATAAATTAACTTTCATAACATGAGATTTTGAATAAGCACCCCCCAATATACTTGTAAACATTTATAGAGTATTAAAATGATTATAATCTGTTTTTTCAGTATTTCTGCTTTTTTGAGTTCATCTTTACAGAATTATCAGAGATATGGTCAAGATTTATGTGCTAAATTTGTAGAAGTGTATTTGAAATAATCAAAAGGGCTAACAACAGGAAATTGCTTACAGGATGGTGTACACCTTTCACTAAATGCTATGTACCCATTAAAATTATCTTTACAAAAAATAAAAACATGAGGAGATACAATCTGTAAACACAGCTTCCTTAATTTTGTTGTATATAATGAAAAGTGATCTTAAATATAATTATAAACACACACTATTATATACATAAAAGCATCGTTATCTCTTTTTTTATGGTTATAAGGAATTATACTTTGTTTCTCACCATTTTTAGTAAACATTTTCTACTGCTGTTTTTTAATGTTTCTCAAATTAAAACTCTAGTTTTTGTTACAAAAATTCAACTTATTGAATTATGTGCTTATTTCATCTGATATTCTTGCTTCCAAAACAATACTTGCTTATAATAGGTTTCCAATTATATAAACCATAATAGAATGTAGGAAGTAATAATGTGGATGTAGCCTTCAGTGTGAGTAAAATAGATATTCCTGAAAATTTAGGCATAAAATAAAATTTGGTCAAATGTGTTTAATTTTTAAAATTCTAGTAAAAAACCAGTCATAATAAATTCATTGGAATCAGTATACCCATGCATATAAGATAATAAAGTATGTTCTTCTTATAAGTGCCATTCAAATCACAACCAAGTATACTCTTCCTGGACTTCACTTGTATTTGTTGTATTTTTCATGAGGATGTCCTGAAAATAAAACTTAAAATTTTTTTTAATGTTTATTTGTTTTTGAGAGAGAGAGAGAGAGAGAGAGAGAGAGAACACATGAGCAGGGGAGGGAGAGAGAGAGGGAGACACAGAACCAAAGCAGACTCCAGGCTCTGAGCTGTTAGCACAGAGCCCAATGTGAGGTTCAAACCCATGAACAGTGAGATCATGACCTGAACCAAAGTCAGACATTCAACTGACTGAGCCATGAGGTGCCCCATGAAAACAAAACTTTAAAAAATTTGATTGGACTTGAAATTTTACATGTAGTAGGATTTCAGAAAATAAAACTTGGCTTGATGTGGATTTTGTTGTGTCAACTGGAGGTCATCAATTTTATATGTTCTGCTAGTTAGTCTCTCCATTCTTCTCCCTCCATTTATTTCTGACCTTACTTACTTACTTATCTTTCATATTAAAACCCCTTATAGGGTGCCTGGTTGGCTTAGTCCATTAAGCATCTGACTTCAGCTCAGGTCATGAACTCACCATTCCTGAGTTCGAGTCCTGAGTGGGGCTCTATGTTAACAGCTCAGAGTCTGGAGCCTGCTTGGGATTCTCTGTGTCCCTCTCTCTCTCTGCCCCTCCCCTGCTCGTGCTCTGTCTCTCTGTCTCTCTCTATCAAAAATAAACAAACATGAAAAAAATTTAAAAAACACATAAATTATTGAGAATTATTAATCATTATAGACAAAATTACCCAGTCCTCAAAAATAAACATAAAAAAAAATTTTAAACCCCCTTCTACTCTTTCTGTCTTTTTTGTTTTTTTGACTTTTTTTTCTTTCACTATTTTTATTAGGAAAAATTACTCAGGGGCGACTGGGTGTCTCAGTCAGTTAAGTATCTGACTGCAAATTTCTGCTCAGGTCATTATCTCATGGTTTATGAGTTTGAGCCCCATGTTGGGTTCTGGGCTGACAGTGCAGAGCCTGCTTGGGATTCTCTGTCTCCACCCCCCCGCCCCCCGTCCCTCTTTTTTCCCCCACCCTATCATTCTCTTTCTCTCTCTCTTTCAAAGTAAATAAACACCTTAAAAAAAAAAAAAAGGAAAAACTACTCAGCTAACTGGGAGAGGAAAGAAAAACAAAACGGAGGGCAAATGGAACAAAGGTAAATTTCATTAAGGTTTTTTTTCTTTTTTTTCTGCATTCCTGTTCATTACAGCTTTCTATCCATTCCTCACCACTAGCATTATCTCTTTTCCATTTTTAAGAAACATTACTCTTTTGGGATCTCAAATTTCTAAAACACATACACACATGCTCACACACACACGCATACACACACACACACTGATTTCTTACCTTAAAGTCTCTTACCTTCTTACCTTCTGGTATAAGAAATAAAAACATTCTATAAAATAAGATTTGTGTTGGAGGGACCTACTCACAGAGTCCAAACTTAAGAAAGAACAGTCTCCTAGGAAGGCCTTGGCAGTGTGCCAGGGTATAGGTCTGGTGTTTATGAAAACATTATCTTTTGGATCACTGTGAGACGATTTAACTGATAGTCTTTGTAATTTCCTTTTGGTCTCCCCCAAATTATAACCAGTTTTAAAAAGATACACGTGGGTCCTAAGGAGGTCATTCTGACCTGATTTCTACCACAGAGTTGGCTCAACCAGCATAAACTGCTTAGACAGCATCAAGATCAACATGTCCTTTTCTTCCATTAGGTGATTTTATGATCCTTGCAACACAGGAATAGCAGAAAAGAGAATAGGGAATTCTGTGAGTCTCTGTGAGGTTGCCCAAAACAGAGTATTGACACAATTTTCAGGAGGCTGATGTGACACATACATATTCGACAGTTACTGTGTTAAATTATCTAGTTACCTTAATCAACTACAGCAAACCACTAAATTAGGGAATATGTTTACACAAGTTCATTTTGCAGCAAAGGTTCAAAATAAGCAAGACCCAGTCACACAAAATGTGTTTCATTACATTCTTAGAAATAGTCAAACTATACGGTGCTTTTGTAGGACTACCTACTCTAGATTATAGTCTCTAGACTTGATATCCAATATTCAAGTATACAGAAAGCAGGAAGCAGGAATACTCTTTTTTTTTTTGTAAAGAATATTTGTAAAATCACCTCAAAGGTGAAGTAACTACCTGTGGTTTAAATATATTCCCATTTGGGGCGCCTGGGTGGCTCAGTCGGTTAAGTACCTGACTTTGGCTCAGGTCATGATCTTGCAGTTTGTGAGTTCAAGCCCCACATCGGGCTCTGTGCTGACAGCTCAGAGCCTGGATCCCGCTTTGGATTCTGTCTGCCCCTCTCCCACTTGCGCTCTGTCTCTCGCTCTCTCAAAAATACATAAGCATTAAAAAAAAAAAGTTAAATAATTAAATAATATATTCTCATTTATGTTGTTCAGTTTTGAGATGAGATAGTATCACAACTGGTAACACTAGAAGGAAAATAAGGAACAGTGGTTGAAGAAAGGAAAGTAACATTTAGTGAGCGCTTGGGAAATATGTTTAATATGTTATTAAATACTCAGAACTACTCTAAGGTTGAAGATGTACTTTGTCACCATTGTATAAATAAGAATACTGATGGAACAGAAATTCAAATGGATTTCTTCCTGACTTCACAGCCTGTGCTCTATTTTTTGCACATTATTGTGAAAAGAGATAAAAAGCTTAAATCATCTAACATAAAGTAATCAGAGTTGAAACATCTTAATGACCATTGACTCCGCCCTAAATACTTGGCAATTATATTCCATTCTACACACTAGCCCAAAATTTGAATGTAAATATATGAAACTGATATTGTAACGTTGGCTCTCATAAAATGGATGTCAATAAGAATAACTGTGTTTTTTTTTTTTCTCTTTCTGAAATAAGCATCATTAAGAAAACTGCTAAAGAGAGAATGTGACAACTTATGGCACCATTAAGAAGCAAGAGGTGGTGAAAGAGTGGTTGAATTTAAATTATTCTTCATGGTTTATATAATTGTGCTGGTGTTTCAGTGTCTGTTCCTGAAAATGTTCCTCCATCTACTTTAACATATATGATTCTTGCAAGAGATCCAGACCAAGAAGCTGAAGTGTCTTATTATCATCTATTTGTTTATTTTTCAAACCTTAACTAACAAACAAAAAACGCTCAAATTTTCAACAAGTAAAAAATTATTTAATTAGGCTATGAATTAAAGTGTTCTTTATATCTTACCATAGTCACTAGTGGAAGAAGGAATTTAAAGCTTTGGATACAGTAACACTGGCTAAAAATGATATGACTTGAAAATTAAAGCAATAGACACATCAGTCTGAAAGCACTTTGAAAAACTAGAGCTTACATTTATTTCCATTTATCTGATGACACTTACATAGCTGAGAGAATGACTTTTCATGTTTCCTTGCCTTTTATTCAGCTCAGATCGGGCATATTTTCTTTATTATACATATAATTTGAATAAAGAGTTATATCTTCATATTATTTCTGGTTTTATCAATAATTAATAAAGTGAATGAATAAATATTAAATGACAAAATAGTTACAGATTAAGCGGTGGTAAATAAGAAAAAATACAAGATAATTTATCACTCTAGATTTTTTCAGAGGGTGTTATGGTATCCATATAATCTCTATTCTAATTGGTAAGACAAATTTTGGTTTCCTGATTAAACATTATATTATAAATCATTAAGTCACTAGAATATTCTGCCCTATATGTTGTAATTCTTCCTTTAATTCTCACTAGAGCAGACTAAGGTTTTTTTCCATTTATTCATACTTATTCTAACAACTGGCTCATAAACATCCCTTAGAGAGGAGAATATGGTTGAAACAAAAGTTTAAGGGGAAGCTTGCTGGAATAGTTAATCTGTATATAATTTTTCTGGGGACCTGATTTGAAAAAGGAATTGATCAGCTCTCCCAGTTTCAGGTGTTTTGCTCATGTGAATCTTAGACTGAAGAAAAATATAAGTTCCAGTTTACCAAGTTCAGAAGCTCCATGTATGTGAGAGTGTGAATGTGTGTGGGGAGATAGCGTTAGGGAATGTGTATATGTGTGTTTAGGGTGTATGGGTATACGTGTGGGTTTAGGCAAGTGTATATGCATTCAAGTGGAGGATTGGTGTCTATGTAAATAACTGTAATTATATGCTTACATGTATATTTTCCATAACTAAAACATAATGCCTGAATTTTATTGCAAAACTCATTGGGAAAGAAAAAAAAACTTGGAAATGATATTTTTTAACAAATCCAAAACTATAATAAAAAGAGGAGAAACAAAGAAAAGGAGTTTTTTTTCATGAGAACATTTAATGGATTTTAGTCAAACATAATCCAACTTTGGTTGTTCACTTATAGACAAGTAAAAAATCAGTTAATACGCCCATCAAAATAACTGTGATGTCTTTTGGAAATGGCATTGGATACCACATATCCTAGGTTTTATTGTTTTCCTTTGGGCCAGAAACTGGATGTAAATGTTTAAAAATATAATGTCTTTACTGAATCCTTTTCAAAATCTTTAATATTTGTCTTGAAACTGAGCCCAGTTATAAGCATGGGTGATAACACTGGAGAGGAACATGATGATGACCATATTTTTTTTTTAAATAAAGCAGTATTTTATTGTGCCATACAGAAAATCATTACAAAGATGATATCAAATGGCTACTTCCAAATAATTCAGTACATGTGCCTCCTTTAGATACATCCTGAATATACAAGAAGGAATTACTTTTTTATATATTAGAAAAATCTATAAATGCAACACTAGACAGTAAACTAATTATAAAATCAAAAATAGCTACTTACCAAAAAAAGCTTTAATACTTAAGTATAAAAATCTTTGGAGGGCGCCTGGGTGGCTCAGTCAGTTAGGCCTCCAACTGCGGCTCAGGTCATGATCTTCTGGTTCATGAGTTTGAGCCCCATGTCAGGCTTGGGCTGACAGGTCAGAGCCTGGAGCCTGCCTAGGATTCTGTGTCTCCCTCTCTCTTTCTGCCCCTTTCCTGCTCACGCTTTGTCTCTCTCTGTCTCTCTCTGTCTCTGTGTGTCTCAAAAATAAATAAACATTAAAAAAATAAAAAATAAATCTTTGGAAAGGGGTGCCTGGGTGGCTCGGTTGGGCAACCAACTCTTGATTTCAGCTCAGGTCATGATCTCATGGTTTCTAAGACTGAGTCTTGCAATGGGCTCTGCGCTGACAGGTGTGGAACCTGCTTGGGATTCTTTCTCCCTCTTTCTGCCTGTCTCTCTCTTGTGTTTGCATACACTCTCTCACCCCACACCCCTTGAAAATAAATAAATAAAACTTTAAAAAATGCTTGTGAAAAAACAAATAAAAATGTGAAAGTATTTTCAGATTGCTTTTGAAGTCTGCAACTGAAAGAAAGCTTAGTTTTCATTTTATGGGCACTGTATTTACAGAATTAATTTTGATTTAGTTAGGACTTGGCAAATAATGACATCAAAACCATCAGTTCAGAATGCATGCATTTTCAATAATGTATTAACCATTTTTGTGTATGTTTTTAAAAAAATACTAAATTCTTCAGTTAGTTCCACTGCCTACTTTGCTTTGGATTTGCATAATGGTATTATTTTTAAAACCACAGAACTAATTTTAGACTCTGAAACAAATCATAATGTGAGAAGTAATATAAACTCTAACATTAAAATAATGAAGATCTTTAATTACCCTTTAATAATAATTTTCAGTATTTTTAATAAGAATGAATTTTAAAAACTTACATAAATTGAAATTTTAAAATGTCAAATGTATATAATTGCCTTTTCATATTCACATAGATAAGCAGAAATTCAATTTAAAAGAATAAATTTAGAAGCTTATCTGATTCATTTCACTTTTTCCATTAGATTTTATTTAAGTTTAATTTTTGAATTTTTAAAAATTCAATTTTTGTGTTTGCTTCTTCAGGTATGTATAAAAGTTGGAGAAGGAATTGTCTCCATATTCGAAAGCACAGAACTGAGGCAATGTTCTCAGTAATTAAATAAAATTACACTTTTTACAGTTGTGAATTATCTGGAAAACTGCCTCCATCCTTGGCTTTCCTTGACTGTAAAGGTCTGGCCTAAGTCTCTTTTTCCTCTATGTTCTGGTCAAAATTCAAATTTGCAAATACTTGGAAAGAAGAGAGAGGTATAAGGGGATAGAAAAACATAAATCACTTTTACTACCAAATCATTCTGGGAAATGGGACCACTTGAATTTCAAATGTTTTCCAGTTTCTTTAAACATTTCTTCATGTTTCCAGTAGTCACTTACTGGGCACTTTTTAAAATATCTTACCTAGAACATGCCTTTATAAAATGCAAATATTTTTTTAATGTTTATTTTTGAGAGAGAGAGAGAGAAAGAGAGAGAGAGAGAGAGAGAGAGAGAGAGAGAGAGAATTCACACAAGTGGGGAAGAGACAGAGAGAAAGGGGGACAGAGGATCTGGAGCAGGCTGTGTGCTGACAGCAGAGAGCCCAATGCGAGGCTCAAACTCACGAACCGAGAGAGATCATGACCTGAGCCAAAATCAAGAGTTGGACACTTAACCGTCTGAGACACCCAGGTGCCCTAAATTACAAATATTTTGACCAGGTCTTTTTCACTGTGTGAGAGTTAGAAGAAAAAAAAGTAGCAATAACTGTTTCTCCATGACCACTGGCTAAAAGCTTATCATACTACATTCACTTTGGTATTGTAGAGTCCTCTCTCATGTTATCAACTTTACTTGCTGTTTTTCACTTACTCTCAAATAAAGTGCCTTTGTTCTTTTTCTTTCTTTACTTTCATATAACGTTCAGGATTAACTTTATGAAATAAGTTAACTTTTTTTAAAAAAATAACATTTTTATTTTAATTGCATTGAATGTTTCAATTAGATTAAAGAGAATCAGTATCTTTATCATCTATAAACCTGGGAGATTTATTCATTTACTGAGAAACTCATTAAGTACTTCAATAACATTTTGTGCTTTTCTCCATAAAATTTTGTATGTGTACACATTGCATGTATGATATCCCTAGATTACTTGGATTTTATGGCTAACTATTCATTTCTAATTGTTCTTTAAGGTTATAGAGGAAATAATTAATTGTTCTAGATAATCCTTCATTTTCTGTGTTAACATTAACAACCTATCTATGAAAAATGACTGCTGCTTCTACTTATAAGTTTTTATTTGTATTATATGGCTTATTTTTCTGATGAGGACCTCCACATCAATGTTTCCTACAAGTGTTAACTTTTAAGAAAGTGGTAACAAAGGAGGCATCTTTGTCTTGTCAGGATTTTAAAAGTTTTTGTTTAAATGTTTCTTTTTTTTTTTTAATATATGAAATTTATTGTCAAATTGGTTTCCATACAACACCCAGTGCTCATCCCAACAGGTGCCCTCCTCAATACCCATCACCCACCCTACCCTCCCTCCCACCCCCCATCAACCCTCAGTTTGTTCTCAGTTTTTAACAGTCTCTTATGCTTTGGCTCTCTCCCACTCTAACCTCTTTTTTTTTTTTTTTCCTTCCCCTCCCCCATGGGTTTCTGTTATGTTTCTCAGGATCCACATAAGAGTGAAACCATATGGTATCTGTCTTTCTCTGTATGGCTTATTTCACTTAGCATCACACTCTCCAGTTCCATCCACGTTGCTACAAAAGGCCATATTTCATTTTTTCTCATTGCCACGTAGTATTCCATTGTGTATATAAACCACAATTTCTTTATCCATTCATCAGTTGATGGACATTTAGGCTCTTTCCATAATTTGGCTACTGTTGAGAGTGCTGCTATAAACATTGGGGTACAAGTGCCCCTATGCATCAGTCCTCCTGTATCCCTTGGATAAATTCCTAGCAGTGCTATTGCTGGGTCATAGGGTAGGTCTATTTTTAATTTTCTGAGGAACCTCCACACTGCTTTCCAGAGCGGCTGCACCAATTTGCATTCCCACCAACAGTGCAAGAGGGTTCCCATTTCTCCACATCCTCTCCAGCATCTATAGTCTCCTGATTTCTTCATTTTGGCCACTCTGGCGTGAGGTGATATCTGAGTGTGGTTTTGATTTGTACTTCCCTGATAAGGAGTGACGTTGAACATCTTTTCATGTGCCTGTTGACCATCCAGATGTCTTCTTTAGAGAAGTGTCTATTCATGTTTTCTGCCCATTTCTTCACTGGGTTATTTGTTTTTCGGGTGTGGAGTTTGGTGAGCTCTTTATAGATTTTGGATACTAGCCCTTTGTCCGATATGTCATTTGCAAATATCTTTTCCCATTCCGTTGGTTGCCTTTTAGTTTTGTTGGTTGTTTCCTTTGCTGTGCAGAAGCTTTTTATCTTCATAAGGTCCCAGTAATTCACTTTTGCTTTTAATTCCCTTGCCTTTGGGGATGTGTCGAGTAAGAGATTGCTACGGCTGAGGTCAGAGAGGTCTTTTCCTGCTTTCTCCTCTAAGGTTTTGATGGTTTCCTGTCTCACATTCAGGTCCTTTATCCATTTTGAGTTTATTTTTGTGAATGGTGTGAGAAAGTGGTCTAGTTTCAACCTTCTGCATGTTGCTGTCCAGTTCTCCCAGCACCATTTGTTAAAGAGACTGTCTTTTTTCCATTGGATGTTCCTTCCTGCTTTGTCAAAGATGAGTTGGCCATACGTTTGTGGGTCTAGTTCTGGGGTTTCTATTCTATTCCATTGGTCTATGTGTCTGTTTTTGTGCCAATACCATGCTGTCTTGATGATGACAGCTTTGTAGTAGAGGCTAAAGTCTGGGATTGTGATGCCTCCTGCTTTGGTCTTCTTCTTCAAAATTACTTTGGCTATTCGGGGCCTTTTGTGATTCCATATGAATTTTAGGATTGCTTGTTCTAGTTTCGAGAAGAATGCTGGTGCAATTTTGATTGGGATTGCACTGAATGTGTAGATAGCTTTGGGTAGTATTGACATTTTGACAATATTTATTCTTCCAATCCATGAGCAGGGAATGTCTTTCCATTTCTTTAAATCTTCTTCAATTACCTGCATAAGCTTTCTATAGTTTTCAGCATACAGATCTTTTACATCTTTGGTTAGATTTATTCCTAGGTATTTGATGCTTCTTGGTGCAATTGTAAATGGGATCAGTTTCTTTATTTGTCTTTCTGTTGCTTCATTGTTAGTGTATAAGAATGCAACTGATTTCTGTACATTGATTTTGTATCCTGCAGCTTTGCTGAATTCATGTATCAGTTCTAGCAGACTTTTGGTGGAGTCTATCGGATTTTCCATGTATAATATCATGTCATCTGCAAAAAGCGAAAGCTTGACTTCATCTTTGCCAATTTGGATGCCTTTGATTTCCTTTTGTTGTCTGATTGCTGATGCTAGAACTTCCAGCACTATGTTAAACAACCGCGGTGAGAGTGGGCATCCCTGTCGTGTTCCTGATCTCAGGGAAAAAGCTCTCAGTTTTTCCCCGTTGAGGATGATGTTAGCTGTGGGCTTTTCATAAATGGCTTTTATGATCTTTAAGTATGTTCCTTCTATCCCGACTTTCTCAAGCGTTTTTATTAAGAAAGGGTGCTGGATTTTGTCAAAGACCTTTTCTGCATCGATTGACAGGATCATATGGTTCTTCTCTTTTTTTTTGTTAATGTGATGTATCACGTTGATTGATTTGAGAATGTTGAACCAGCCCTGCATCCCAGGAATGAATCCCACTTGACATGGTGAATAATTCTTTTTATATGCCGTTCAATTCGATTTGCTAGTATCTTATTGAGAATTTTTGCATCCATATTCATCAGGGATATTGGCCTGTAGTTCTCTTTTTTTACTGGGTCTCTGTCTGGTTTAGGAATCAAAGTAATACTGGCTTCATAGAATGAGTCTGGAAGTTTTCCTTCCCTTTCTATTTCTTGGAATAGCTTGAGAAGGATAGGTATTATCTCTGCTTTAAACGTCTGGTGGAACTCCCCTGGGAAGCCATCTGGTCCTGGACTCTTATTTGTTGGGAGATTTTTGATAACCGATTCAATTTCTTCGCTGGTTACGGGTCTGTTCAAGCTTTCTATTTCCTCCTGATTGAGTTTTGGAAGAGTGTGGGTGTTTAGGAATTTGTCCATTTCTTCCAGGTTGTCCAATTTGTTGGCATATAATTTTTCATAGTATTCCCTGATAATTGTTTGTATCTCTGAGGGATTGGTTGTAATAATCTCATTTTCATTCATGATTTTATCTATTTGGGTCATCTCCCTTTTCTTTTTGAGAAGCCTGGCTAGAGGTTTGTCAATTTTGTTTATTTTTTCAAAAAACCAACTCTTGGTTTCGTTGATCTGCTCTACCGTTTTTTTAGATTCTATATTGTTTATTTCTGGTCTGATCTTTATTATTTCTCTTCTTCTGCTGGGTTTAGGCTGCCTTTGCTGTTCTGCTTCTATTTCCTTTAGGTGTGCTGTTAGATTTTGTATTTGGGATTTTTGTTGTTTCTTGAGATAGGCCTGGATTGCAATGTATTTTCCTCTCAGGACTGCCTTCGCTGCGTCCCAAAGCGTTTGGATTGTTGTGTTTTCATTTTCGTTTGTTTCCATATATTTTTTAATTTCTTCTCTAATTGCCTGGTTGACCCATTCATTCGTTAGTAGGGTGTTCTTTAACCTCCATGCTTTTGGAGGTTTTCCAGACTTTTTCCTGTGGTTGATTTCAAGCTTCATAGCATTGTGGTCTGAAAGTATGCATGGTATGATTGCAATTCTTTTAAACTTATGAAGGGCTGTTCTGTGACCCAGTATATGATCTATCTTGGAGAATGTTCCATGTGCACTCAAGAAGAAAGTATATTCTGTTGCTTTGGGATGCAGAGTTCTAAATATATCTGTCAAGTCCATCTGATCCAATGTATCATTCAGGGCCCTTGTTTCTTTATTGGCCGTGTGTCTAGATGATCTATCCATTTCTGTAAGTGGGGTGTTAAAGTCCCCTGCAATTACCACATTCTTATCAATAAGGTTGCTTATGTTTATGAGTAATTGTTTTATATATTTGGGGGCTCCAGTATTCGGCGCATAGACATTTATAATTGTTAGCTCTTCCTGATGGATAGACCCTGTAATTATTATATAATGCCCTTCTTCATCTCTTGTTACAGCCTTTAATTTAAAGTCTAGTTTGTCTGATATAAGTATGGCTACTCCAGCTTTCTTTTGGCTTCCAGGAGCATGATAAATAGTTCTCCATCCCCTCACTCTCAATCTAAAGGTGTCCTCAGATCTAAAATGAGTCTCTTGTAGACAGCAAATAGATGGGTCTTGTTTTTTTATCCATTCTGATACCCTATGTCTTTTGGTTGGCGCATTTAATCCATTTACATTCAGTGTTATTATAGAAAGATACGGGTTTAGAGTCATTGTGATGTCTGTATGTTTTATGCTTGTAGTGATGTCTCTGGTACTTTGTCTCACAGGATCCCCCTTAGGATCTCTTGTAGGGATGGTTTAGTGGTGACAAATTCCTTCAGTTTTTGTTTGTTTGGGAAGACCTTTATCTCTCCTTCTATTCTAAATGACAGACTTGCTGGATAAAGGATTCTCGGCTGCATATTTTTTTCTGTTTAGCACACTGAAGATATCGTGCCAAGCCTTTCTGGCCTGCCAAGTTTCAAAAGAGAGATCAGTCACGAGTCTTATAGGTCTCCTTTATATGTGAGGGCACGTTTATCCCTTGCTGCTTTCAGAATTTTCTCTTTATCCTTGTATTTTGCCAGTTTCACTATGATATGTCATGTAGAAGATCGATTCAAGTTACGTCTGAAGGGAGTTCTCTGTGCCTCTTGGATTTCAATGCCTTTTTCCTTCCCCAGGTCAGGGAAGTTCTCAGCTATAATTTGTTCAAGTACCCCTTCAGCACCTTTCCCTCTCTCTTCCTCCTCTGGGATACCAATTATGCATATATTATTTCTTTTTAGTGTATCACTTAGTTCTCTAATTTTCCCCTCATACTCCTGGATTTTTTTATCTCTCTTTCTCTCAGCTTCCTCTTTTTCCATAACTTTATCTTCTAGTTCACCTATTCTCTCCTCTGCCTCTTCAATCTGAGCTGTCGTTGTTTCCATTTTGTTTTGCATTTCGTTTAAAGCGCTTTTCAGCTCCTTGTGACTGTTCCTTAGTCCCTTGATCTCTGTAGCAAGAGATTCTCTGCTGTCCTCTATACTGTTTTCAAGCCCAGCGATTAATGGTATGACTATTATTCTAAATTCACTTTCTGTTATATTATTTAAATCCTTTTTGATCAGTTCATTAGCTGTTGTTATTTCCTGGAGATTCTTCTGAGGGGAATTCTTCTGTTTGGTCATTTGGGATAGTCCCTGGAGTGGTGAGGACCTGCAGGGCACTTCCCCTGTGCTGTGGTGTATAACTGGAGTTGGTGGGTGGGGCCGCAGTCAGACCTGATATCTGCCCCCAGCCCACCGCTGGGGCCACAGTCAGACTGGTGTGTGCCTTCTCTTCCCCTCTCCTAGGGGCGGGATTCACTGTGGGATGGCGTGGCCCGTCTGGGCTACTTGCACACTGCCAGGCTTGTGTTGCTGGGGATCTGGCGTATTAGCTGGGGTGGGTAGGCAAGGTGCACGGGGGCTGGAGGGGCAGGCTTAGCTTGCTTCTCCTTAGGTGATCCACTTCAGGAGGGGCCCTGTGGCAGCGAGGGAGTCAGATCCGCTGCTGGAGGTTTGGCTCCGCAGGAGCACAGAGTTGGGTGTTTGCGCAGAGCGAGCAAGTTCCCTGGCAGGAACTGGTTCTCTTTGGGTTTTTGGCTGGGGGATGGGCGGGGGAGATGGTGCTGACGAGTGCCTTTGTTCCCCACCAAACTGAGCTCTGTCGTCCTGGGGCTCAGCAGCTCTCCCTCCCTTTGTCCTCCAGCCTTCCAGCTTTCTGAGCAGAGCTGTTAACTTATGACCTCCCAGACGCTAGGTCACGCTTGCTGTCGGAACACACTCCATCCAGCCCCTCCGCTTTTGCCAGCCAGACTCGGGGGCTCTGCTTGGCCGGCGAGCCGCCCCTCCGCCCCGGCTCCCTCCCGCCAGTCCGTGGAGCGCGCACCGCCTCGCGGCCCTTCCTACCCTCTTCCGTGGGGCTCTCGTCTGCGCTTGGCTCCGGAGACTCCGTTCTGCTAATCCTCTGGCGGTTTTCTGGGTTATTTAGGCAGGTGTAGGTGGAATCTAAGTGGTCAGCAGGACGCGCGGTGGCCCAGCGTCCTCCTACGCCGCCATCTTCCCTCTCTCCTGTTTAAATGTTTCAAATGAGGATGGTATTTGTTGCAGGGTTATGGTAGACAATCTATACTAAGTGGCAAACATTTCCTTTATTCTTAGTTTGATAAAAATCATCGGATTTTATGAGGAATCCGATGTTGAGTTTTATAATATTTTTCTTCATTTGCTTAGAAAATTATACAATTTTTAAAAATCTAGTAAAGTTCTAAGTGACTTTAATGTTTTTCCTATTCTTATACCATTCTGATGTTTCTGTCATGTAAAGTACTCCATATAAGGTAGTTTTCAATATGGATTGCTGTATGCAGTTTGCTAATATCTTAATTCTGGGATTCTAATTTGATCCTCCCTGTCTTTGCTGACTAAAGCTCAGGAAGGTTTGTTCATGCAGGCTTTTGTTTGTGTGTGTTTGCTTGCTTGTTTGTTTTCCCACACATGAGCTCATCTTCAAAGGGGCTTTACATGTTTACATATTTGGACAGTGTTGAGCAAATGTCTCCCCAAAGCGGTTTTTATCTTTTGACTGTGCCAGGTATCCTTAGGGCATCACTGGCTTCAGGAAAGTTGATCTGTTAATTTCATGGTTTAGCTATTCTTGGACCACATGTTAGTATTCTCCCTCGTGTCCTCTCTCAATCTCTCTCTTTCTCTCCCATAATTTTATTTCCATGATATTCTGGAAGGATTATGGCAAATTATTTTACTCTGTTGACCAATCCAATCTAAAAGCACACTTTCATTTGATACACTTTCACCCTTCTTTAGTTTACATGTCAGTGTTCCCATCAGAATTTGATTTCTTCCATGATAAGATTATTTCTTATTTAGTTATTGTCTTAGTGTACTGCACCATACATTATGTGGGCAGTTCTCAGGAATTATTCTTGAGTGAAAGCATGAACTCTACCAATTTCAAGGGTCTATGTTTTCTTAAAGCCTAGAACAGCTAGAAACAAGAAATTCATTGGTTTGAAACATTTTCTTCAATCTCTATTGTATGCCTAGTACTGTGTTGGCAACCTTACCTTGACGTCTAAGACATCAAATACTTAATTTTCTTTTACCTGTTTTCTAAAGAAACAAAATACTTAGATTATGCTGAGTATGCGTTAGGCACCAGTAAAGTGCTTTACAAATAATAAATTACTTCATTCTTATGAAAACCCTGTGAAGTAGATACCTATTACAGATGAAGACACTAAGTCCAGATAAATGAGTAACTCACTCTAGATCCTCTTGCTGGTAAATGAATGGATCATGACTCGGCCACAAGCAGCCGGACTTCACGATGGGTTCTTCACCACTACCTGCCTTGCCACCTGTGTTGTCATCCCTTCTGCGAAGCTGTTACTATCCTCCCTTGTGCTTTTAATGCTCTTCTCGGAGCTCCCGAAAGGCAAAAACTATGTGCTGCTCATTTTAAGTGTCAGTGTTTGATACTTAATTGATTTACTGAGAATGAATAAATAAATGAACACTTAATTCAGAACAGCTATGCTGTCATAGGAAAACCCATTTTTTTAAATAAAGTGTCAAAGAAAGGGAAACTTGACATATTTGAAGATAAGCTTTTCATTTTAAATCACTCTTTCTCCCTTGACTTTTAGGCAGTTTGTACATTTGTCCCCCTAGGGTAACAATTTACTTTAGTGGTAATATGGTTTTGGTCACACCACGTTTTGGTTCAGTATTCCTTGTAATCTTAGTTTCTTCTCACTTATGTGAAATATTACTAAAATGAAGGTCAATAAGACATAATTCAATAGAATTAAAAGCACTTTAAAGTACTTTTTTGGTCATACACACAATTTACTTATTAATTATAGAATTACATTTAATAAAAGGAAAATTAAAAACATTCTTTGACTTCATCAAATTTATTAGTTATTATTTTATTAAACTTGCACTTTTTAATTATATGGGCATTGGAATATCACTTTTTTAAGATTTTATTATTTTAGAGAGACAGAGCATGAGCAGGGAAGAGGAGCAAAGGGAGAGAGAGGATCTTCAACAGGCTCCATGCTAAGCATGGAGCCTGAAGTGGGGCTCAATCCCACGAAGATTGACCTGGGATCATGACATGAGCCAAAATCAAGAGTCAGATGTTCACCTGACTGAACCACCCAGGTGCTCCTGGAATATCAACTTTTTAAATTACATTTTATAACTTTTTTTTTGAGCTTTGTAATGTCTCCATGATTTTTCAAATTTTTCTAAAAGTAAAACAGTTGTTTAATTTCACATATTTTTTCCCTAAACAATGAAACTTAATATATACTCTCTTAGTTTGGTATTTCAACAAACTTAAATTGGTTATATTGCCTTAAATGTAGCATACTCAAACCAATGTTTAAAAATGCAGTCAAAGTTCTGTAACAGTTGGTAGGTAACACTGATCACCGAAATCTGTATGAGGGTACAAAAGATATTCCCTTTGACAAATGACCTTAAGCTGTTTGGGAAATGGATCTACATTTTTACGCTAACAACTTTTAAAAGTGTTTTTCAATTTCATTTTTAAAGCATTCTTTATGTAAAGGGACATCGCATATTTTGAGTACTCAAATACCCCCCCCCCCTTTATTCTGTCTTCTCTTAACGTATTTTAGTATTTTAGCATTTCCAGGGAGTGGTTGCTGTGAGAAATAGAGACAACCTGTCTCTGGAGTCATGTGCTAGCCCCATCACTAAATATCGGGAATGTTAATGATGAGAGTCCTGTTCTTATGTAAGCAACAGTTAATTTAAATATTTAAATGTTACGGTTTAACCTCTAAAACCATTTTTATAAAGGGGTAAATATCAATACTTTGCTATTATTTCTATTGTCAATTTTCTTAAAGATAATCAAAGCGGCTTAGAAGGCAAACGTCTATGAACTTCATATGATTTCTCTTTTTACATAAAGTGGAAGTCAACCTCATTTAAGTTTTGTTCTTGATACCACTAAAAAGAGTCAATTTTATTTGGTGGGGTAAGAATTCAAAGCTTTCTATTTTCCTGCTGTTTGTCTTTAATAAGTAAATATTCTAGAAAATGAATACTGAAACATCCATATTGCAAAACTGATGTAGCTATTAAAGAGAAGTTGGGCAATAAGTACTTGCTAATATGGAAATATTTCCAAATATATATGGAATGAAAAAGTGATTGCAGAAGTGTTTGTAGTATTCTGTTGTCTGGAATAAAGTATAATGTACCAGTCAGTAGAAGGTCTAGGGATAGGGTACAGGTAGGAGGAAACTTTTAACTTTGTTTTATAATACACAAACATTCTCATATATATATATGTGTGTGTGTGTGTATGTATATATGTGTGTGTGTATATATATATATATATATATATACACATATATATATATATACATATACACACACACATATACATATATATACATACACACATATATATATATATATATATATATATATATATATATATATATATAGACTTGTAAAGAAATTTTTTAAGGCCAAGGGCTTGAAACTGTTACAAAATATGTATCACATAAAATTTTAAATATTTGTTGTGTGACATAGATGAAAAGAGACATTTGTTTACACTAAGTGATAAAAAAAAATCTCTTTTGTCCCACAGATACATACCAGATGCACCTATAAATATTTATGAAAATCTGCCTGTTGGAACAAAGCTAGTCAAGTTGACAGCAACTGATAGAGACATAGGGGACTTGGTGCATTATGAATTTATAGGTACACAAAAAGAATTTTCAATAAATGAAGGTATAGTATTTTTTTGGTGCCAATCATTTCATGAAGTATAATATAAAGTATGTTTTCACTAGTTAAAGATAAGCCTGATCATCTTCCATTAGGATAAATGAATTTTCAAATATTCAACAGCATATTTAACATATTTTATATGAGGTAAAAAGTGATCATTCCTTCTTTGTCAAAAATATGGAAACAGTCTGCACAGTGTGCCTGTTCCAGGGGACTCCTAAACAATTCAGACCCACAGCAGGGTTCCCTGGGATTTATTGTACGATTTCTCTCTGAGAAGTGGATTTTCCCATGGAACCCATGATACTGAATTGAATATTTATTCTCCATCATACATTCTCATAAGCACTTTGCATACATAACAACTTCTTTGGGTTTTTACTTTCCTAACCCTCATCTAACATATGATGCCTGGACAGGAATCTTAATTTACCCAAGCTCATGCAGCTAATTTGCATGGTAGAACTTGCACTGAATTCACTCTGCTTGGTTATGACACTTGCAACTATAAGTATACTCTATCTGACCAAAAACTTAGGAGTACATGCCTCTAACAACCGAGGCATGAAGCAAATGGAGAGGAGAAAAGGTTTCTCCTCTTCTTAAGGGGTTACGTACATTTTCACACACGAAAAGAACAGGGTTAAACATCCACCGTCTATCAAATCAGTAGAAAGAGCCCCATGTAGGAAGTAGAATCTGAGAGAAATAAGGAAGATGATCTATGCAAAATGGGACTTATGGTAAGTCAGAGATTAAGCAAAGAGAGAAAGTGGAGCAAGCCTGTAGTGAGGACAACCGAGTGGCAGCAGAAATAGGAGATTACTTACATATAGGAAGACTGATAAAATAATTCTGTTAAATATTAACAGAGGCTGGTTTCTCCTGGCAACAAGGGGGTTACAAATGTACAAAATGAAAAAAATAAAATAAAATGAACATGAGGATGAATTTAAATCAAAGGTTTTAAGAGTAAACTTAAGTTTTTCTTAAGTGTATGTGTAGTTACATAAATAAATATTGATGTAATTATCTGTGCGCACATGTGCACACACACACGTGCATTTCTATAGTTATATCTCCTAAAAGAGTAAAAGACCTTAGGAGATTGATACCACGATAGCAACGAACACACCTAGTACACAGATACTGACTCCTAAATACCAGTTTATCCTATATATTAGAGAAATGGCTTTTTTTGAGGTGACAGGAGTTAAAATACAAGAGGAGCTTGAAATATCTTCTTGTGACAGAAAGCAAGAATATGTTCAAAGGATGATGAGAGTATATTAAAAAGAAACAGAAATCACCTTGAATTGGCTCCCCCTGGTCAATTCAAGAGCAATGTGAACATCAAAATAAATAATAGTTGCAGATTATAACCCATTATATAAAATAAAATACCATGAACCCATAGAGATATAAATACATAAGTAAACTGACAGTGTGATGGTGAACAGAGTGTTTACATATTTTCAAAATGTCTCACCAGAAAATATTTATTAAGTGCAAAGGATAAAATAGAACTTTGGAGTGGAGAAAACTGGCAGACACCATCCTAGTCAAGTAATTAAAGTGGACTTCATCAGTAATGAGACAAACTAATAGCATGCAATAAGAATGTAGTATAACCTCTGTGACATTTAATCCAAAACTACATAACCCAAATCTTATTTTCATGAGCAGATATCAGACAAATCCAATTTGAGGAAAATTCTCCAAAACTATCAGCCTTAAATCTTCAAAATGATCATAAAACTTCAGGGAAGATTTATGAACTTTCCATATTGAAGGAGACTCAAGAGACTTGGCAATGTGTGATTCTGAACTGGATATTTTTGCTATAAAAATATTATTGAGACGGGGCCTGGGTGGCTCAGTTGGTTAAGCATCTTAAAGCAACTTAAATCCCAATGCTCTAGTACAAATATTTTTATTATTGTTTTCTCTTCTAAACTTCCTAAAGAAGTATACATTTTGGTTATAGTTGAAGTTATCACACTTCTAAAACTTTCTGTGGGGTGCTTGGGTGGGTCAGTCGGTTAAGTATTTGACTCTGGCTCAGGTGATGATCTCATGGTTCCTGAGTTCAAGCCCCACGTTGGGCTCTGTGCTGACAACAGGGAGCCTGGAGCCTGCTTGGGATTATGTGTCTTTCTCTCTCTCTCTGCCCCTCCCCAACTCGTGCTCTGTCCTCTCTCACCGAAAAATAAAAAACAAAACAGTAAAAAAAATTGTTTAATGCTAGAACTGATCCATGAATTTAACAAAGTTGCATGATATAAAATCAATGCACAGAAATAAGTTGCATTCCTACATACCAATAATGAAGCAACAGAAAGAGAAATCAAGAAATCGATCCCATTTATAATTGCACCAAAAACCATAAAATACCTAGGAATAAATCTAACCAAAGAGGTTTTGAAACATCTATACACTGAAAACTGCAGAAAGCTTATGAAAGAAGTTGAAGAAGACACACACAAAAAAATGGAAAAATATTCCATGCTCCTGGATAGGAAGAACAAATATTGTTAAAATGTCAATACTACCCAAAGCAATCTACATATTCAATGCAATCTGTAACAAAATAACACCAGCATTCTTCACACAGCTAGAACAAGCAGTCCTAAAATGTGTATGAAACCAGAAAATACCCTGAATAGCGAAAGCAATCTTGAAAAAGAAAACCAAAGCAGGAAGCATCACAATCCTGGACTTCAAGCTGTATTACAAAACTGTAATCATCAAGACAGTATGGTACTGGCACAAAAACAGACACTCAGATCAATGGGACGGAATAGAGAACCCAGAAATGGACCCACAAACGTACGGCCAAATAATTTTTGACAAAGCAGGAAAGAATATCCAATGGAATAAAGACAGTCTCTTCAGCTCTTCCCAGTCTCTGGTGCTGGAAAAAGTGGACAGTGACATGCCAAAAAATGAACCTGGACCTCTTTCTTACACCATACACAAAAATACTCAAAATGGATAAAAGACCTAAATTTAAGACAAGAAACCATCATAATCCTCAAGAAGAAAGCACGCAAAAGCCTCTGTGACTTTGGTCTCAGCAACTTCTTACTCAACACATCTCCAGAAGCAAGGGAAACAAAAGCAAAAATGAACTATTGGGACCTCATCAAAATAAAAAGCTTCTGCACAGCAAATGAAATTATCAGCAAAACTGAAAGGCAACTGACGGAATGGGAGAAGACATTTGAAATGACACATCAGATAAAGGGTTAGTATCCAAAATCTAACTTATCAAACTCAACACCCAAAAAACAAATAATCCAATGAAGAAATGGGAAAAAGACATGAATAGACACTTCTCCAAAGAAGACATCCAGATGGCCAACCGACACATGAAAAAATGCTCAACATCATTAATCATCAGGGAAATACAATTCAAAACCACAATAAGATACCACCTCACACCAATCAGAATGGCTAACATTAACAACTCAGGCAACAAGAGATGTTGGGGAGGATGCGGAGAAAGAGGATCTCATTTGCACTGCTGGTGGAAATGCAAACTGGTACAGCCACTCTGGAAAACAGCATGGAAGTTCCGCAAAAAATTAAAAATAGAACTACCCTATGACCCAGCAATTGCACTACTAGGTATTTATCCAAGGGATATAGGTGTGCTGTTTCAAATGGGCACATGCACCACGATGTTTATAGCAGCACTATCAACAATAGTCAAAGCATGGAAAGAGCCCAAATGGCCATCAACAGATGAATGGATAAAGAAGATGTGGTATAAATATACAATGGAGTATTACTGGGCAATCAAAAAGAAATCTTGTGATTTGCAACTATGTTGATGTAACCAAGGGTATTATGGTAAGTGAAATTTGTCAGAGAAGGACAAGTATCATCATATGACTTCACTCATATGAGTGAAGGACTTTAAGATACAAAGCAGATGAACATAGGGAAGAGAAGCAAAAATAATATAAAAACAGGGAGGGGGACAAAACATAAGAGACTCTTAAATATGGAGAACAAACAGAGGGTTACTGGAGGGGTTTTGGGAGGAGGGATGGGCTAAGTGGATAAGGGGCATGAAGGAATCTACTTTTGAAATCATTGTTGCAGTATATGCTAACTAACTTGGATGTAAATTAAAAAAAATAAATAAAATGGCAAAAAAATAAATAAAATGCACAACTACTAAGTAAAATTTTTTTTAAATATAAAATATTATTGAGACAATTGATCAAACTTGAAAGGGAAGGGGATCAGTATTAGATGTATTGATGTTAATTTCAGGACTTTATTATTTTTGACATATTCTAGTAAATTATTAGACATTTAAAAATTATTTGAGCCTCTAGGGAGAAAAACTAAGTCACTTAAAAGAGAATGATAATCAAATGTAAACAGACTTTTCTACAACATTCTTTTTGCAAGTTAATGGTATAAAATATTTAGGAGATTCAATGACATGAAAAGAGACTTAAGAAAAATGTATACATAAGAACATGACATCATAGTTAAAGAAAGCAGATAAAATTTTAGGAATAGGAAAGCATTAAGGAAATAGTGTTCCTATGAATTCTTCCTGAGGAATTTACTGGAGAATGTACTCCAGACAACCAAAATAGCTGGAAAGATATCAGCAAAAGAAATGTTGAGAATTAAATATGTAGTTACTTATAGAACTAAAAACAAATAACGTTTATAAAGGACAGAGTGTATTACACATGGAGGGTATATGTTCTGCAAAGATAGATAGAATAAAATTATTTAAAAAGCAACTCAGAAGCAAAATATTATTAGTTGCAATTTTTATTGATTTTTGTTATTTTTTATTTTTGTCTCTGCATATTGCTCCCTACCAAACCCCACTCCATCTGGAGCTGGAAGAACAAAGAGCATGTATAGGAAAAAAAAAAAAAAGAAGGGAGCAAAAAAGCAATGAGGGGAAGTTGACCTTAGTAAATATTAAAATGTAATGCCTCCAATTGAAAACAGTATGATACTGACAACTTATTGGGTAGAACAGAATATAAAATGTTGATAAGAGTTCCAAAAGATCATGAAAATACAGTATTCAGTAAAACTTAAAAAACATAGACATTTTAATAGATGATATAATAAATGGATAGCATTAGGAAAAATACAACATTTTTATACTGTGTACCAGAAAAACATCAAATAAATTAGCTAATTTTCAAAAAGAATGCAACCATATACATTAGAGAAGAAATATGAATGAATTTCTTTATAATCTGGGAGTAGGGAAAACTTTTATAACTATTATGCAAAATCCAGACAGCACATAAGAATAAACTGATGCCTGTAACATAATCATCATGTCATCATCACAATAACAACATTTTTCAGGGCAAAACACACACACACACACACACACACACACACAAATCACCATAAGTAAAAATACAAATAAGACATTTGGAAAATATTGGCATATTAGAAGAAATAAAAGTAGCAACCATGTCTGAAAATGGACTAAAGATAAGAATCAACAGTTTAGAGGAGTTGCAAATGACTCAAACATATGAAAAATACTCAATCTTGCTCATAATAAAATCAAAAATTAAAATTATACTACATTATTGATTCTAATCTATCAGATTAGCAAAACTTCATGTTTCATCTCTATTGGTGAAGCTGTAGGAAAATAGACTTCATATGCTGCTGGTGAAAATGAAAAATACTACAACCCTTATTGAGGAAATTTGGCAGAATCTAAGGAAATTGCATATCCATTTACATTTTGAATCTGTAATCCCACCTCTAGACATTATCTCAAAGTACCCTGGAAAATATATAAAAAGACCTATGCACATACTAGTCATTGCAGCATCATTTAATAGCTGATTAAAATGAAAATATACATAGGGTACTGGTTGTATAAACTGTGATACATCTAGACAATGGAATAATCTGTACTTAGAAAAAGATGTGAGAAACTTCTTCTATTACCACGTAATAATCTCCAAGATATAGTGGGGGAGAGGAAGGTAGAGAAAAGTATGCACAGTTTGTTACCATTTAATTTATCAAGGAAAGAACAGAATTATGTAACAAAAATTTTTAAATTTTGGAGAACCTTAAAGAATTAAGAGAGGGCGCATAGGTGGCTCAGTCAGTTAAGAGTCCGACCTCGGCTCAGGTCATGATCTCGTGGTTCACGAGTTCAAACCCCACATCGGGCTCTGTGCCAAGAACTCAGAGCCTGGAGCCTGCTTTGGATTCTGCCTCCCTCTCTCTGTCCCTCTCCCACTCGCACTCTGTCTCTCTCTCAAAAATGAATAAACATTAAAAAAATTTAAAAAAAGAAGAGATATATCAATTACAAAGTACTAACTTACTTAGATGATAATTTGAAAAGCAACAAAACTTCCTAAAACAATCCAATAAATTTGAGCATCACTGAATATATGACAATGCTAAGAAATTAATGTCATGTTTTTAGGTATGCTAATTATATCATAGTTGTATTTTAAAAGAGTCCTTTGCCTTTAAGAGTGGGTACAAAAATGTTTACAAATGAAATACCATGTTTGGGACTTTCTTCAAAATAATCCATGTAGAAGATAAAGTAGATGATGCTAAAGATGAAAAAAACTAGTCATGTATTGTAATTATTGAAGCTAGTCATATGTACATGGGGGTTTATTGTATTATTTTCCTGGATTTGGTATATGTGAAATTTTTAAATAAAAAAAGTTTTATTCAGGAATATATATGCCCCATCATAACAGAAGTATATAATTGATATTTTCAATTGCAATAAGCTATATTTTTTAAATTACATAATTTCAAAAATTGATAGAATATTATAAAGATACTAAGAATTTCTTTCATTGCACTCTACTTCTGTTTTCTCCCCAGATACACATGTCCAATCAGTTAGAATATGTTTATCAATTCCATCTGCTAAATACAAGTTAACATAATTTCTTTCCATCATTACTGTAATTCAACATCTCTCACCTAGTCTTCAGCAGTGTATTGAACTTTTCTCAGAATGCTCTATTCTTGCATGTATTTTGCCCTTCTATCATGCGATATTCCACCTGTCTGGAGTATTCATACTATTTCTTCCTCTTCTTTGCTGTCCTTTTGCCCTAAATTCTTCCTGGCAACCTTCATTCCACCCCAATTTTTCCTGCCTAGATGTCCTGTGTTCATTTCTCAACACTCAGCCTAGGCTTCACTCTGCATTCCTCCCCTCCCCTCACCATGGCTCTCCTATGAAATATTTTCTGATCTGTGAAGTTGAGGAGGGTCTCTCTTCCCTGTCATTAGTCATTCCCCGCAGACCCTCAATGGTGACTGGGTTGTGAGATTTACCAGGTCGGCAACTGTGATCTGTCCTTAATTTATCCCTAGAACTATTTTATCCACATCCTTATTTTTATTCTTAATATATTCACCTTGAGAATGTTAAACAAAGTTGTATTTGTCTGTCTTTTAGAGACAGGAGAGGTCACAATCGCCTATCCTTTGGATTATGAAGATGCATCCACCTCATATTCTTGGGTATTATATTTAAAAAATTTTAATGTTTATATTTATTTTTGAGTAAGAGAGAGAGACAGACAGAGTGTGAGGAGGGGAGGAGCACAGAGAGAGGGAGACACAAAATCCGAAGCAGGGCTCAGGCTCCTAGCTGTTAGTACAGAGCACAATGTGGGGCTCAAACTCACGGACCGCGAGATCATGACTTGAGCCAAAGTCAGATGCTTAACCAATTGAGCCACCCAGGCGCCCCTTGGGTATTATATTTTAGAGCTCATGACGATGGACCAGTACATTCCAAAACTGGAACACTCACAGTGATTCTTCAAGATGCTAATGACAACCCACCTCAATGCACTCAGGATATTTACATGTAAGTTGTTACAGCAAATTGGGCCTTTAGATCTTGGCAGAGAGAGAAAAAGAAAAATTAATGGATAACCAGCATACATTCCTGGAATGAAGAATCCCTTCATGCCTTCCTTATTATATTGTCAAACATTGCCTCTCTTTTTTTCTCCCTTGGAACAACTGAACCTGTTTTATTTTGTCTCACAAATTATAAAATTTAAAGCCAGAAAGGACCCCAGAGATTTTTGTTTAGCTTCTTGCTTTCAGGGATATAAAACAACTTTCACATTAAAAAAAAATTGTATATTGTATATATAGCAAAGTTACAAATCATTTTTTAAAATATTTTCACATTAATTTGTTTTTTGTTTTTAATTTTTTTTAACATTTATTTATTTTTGAGGCAGAGAGAGACAGAGCATGAATGGGGAAGGGTCAGAGAGAGAGGGAGACACAGAATCCGAAACAGGCTCCAGGCTCTGAGCTGTCAGCACAGAGCCGGATACGGACGGGGCTTAAACTCACCGACCCCGAGATCATGACCTGAGCTGAAGTCGGATGCTTAACCGACTGAGCCACCCAGGCGCTCCGACATTAATTTGAAGATAGTTCTAAAGCCACACGCAAACCTGCCTTTCCTGGTATATTTAAAATTACATAAGAGGGGCGCCTGGGTGGCTCAGTCGGATGAGCATCCGACTTCAGCTTGGGTCATGATTTCACGGTTGGTGGGTTCGAGCCCCGTGTAGGGCTCTGTGCTGATGGCTCAGAGCCTGGAGCCTGCTTCGGATTCTATGTCTCCCTCTTCTCTCTGCCCCTCCCCCAATCGTGCTCTGTCTCTCTGTCTCTCAAAAGTGAATCAACACTAAAAAAAAATAAAAAAAATAAATAAAATTACATAGAGAGGTGACTGGGTGGATCAGTCAGTTAAGCATCCAACTTCGGCTCAGGTCATGATCTCAGGGTTCATGGGTTCGAGCCCTGTGTAGGGCTCTGTGCTGAGCGCTCAGAGCCTAGAGCCTGCTTCAGATTCTGTGTCACCCTCTGTCTCTGCCTCTCCCCTGTTTGCACTTTCTCTCTCTCTCAAAAATAAATAAACATTAAAGAAAATTTAAAAAAAATAGTAAAATTACATAGAGATTTAAAAATACAGGTGTGATATGTTATTCCCCTTATATGAATGGAGTACCAAATATGTAAGATTTGATTTACTTACAAAGTTTATACAACTACTTAGTAAGGAACTAGATCCTGAAACCCAGATTTCCTGATTCTTGGCACATTTTTCTTTACAGGATAGCTGATTGCTTAGAACTCTTAACCCAGTCTGGGAGTATTCTGATACCCTCTTCTTTGGCATTCTAGTTATGTTATCTCATTCCAACAGTGTGTGTAATAATCCACCCTTGAGGAAAACCAAAGAAATGTGTGCTTGGTATTACCAAGCAACTAAATGCAGTCTAGATGGAGCTAAAATCATCTATATAGACCAGAACTTCAATAGTCCCATAAGCTGAGGAATGACAGCTCCTGTTTAATCAGAATTTTCACGTACATAGCAGAAACAAGGTTTTATACAGTGCCGTAAAAGTGTTTGGTGGTTTGCTCTTGAATAACTTATCTTCCACTTAAAACAATATTTTACAATATTTTTGCAGGCATGTATTTTATCACTTTGCAGTAACAGAACACCAGCCAAAATCCACACATAGAACCAACACCATTACTCTATCATACTTCAAAAATCAACTCTTAGTTTATAAACCTTTTGCCAGAGATACATTTTACTAAAAAAAAAACAAGGGGCAGATATAGTAAACAATAATTCTGTAGCCACTCTCATTGTAGTTTGCTTTAAATTTCTATTCCAGCTAGTAGTCTACAGATTGTTACTAGAAGAATATTAGAATTTTTGGTTTCTAGAACATTGTTTTTGTTAACAAATTAGCTCACTTTTTATTCCATTTTTTTCAAATCTAAGGTATTTTAAGTGATTAAAATTAGAAATATTCTTTTAAAACAACAAAAAACAATCATAATTATAACTGTCTTTATTAATCAGATTACTTAACACTAGTTGCTGTAACAAAAAAATAAAATGAAATAAAAAATCAGTGGCTAAACCCATTAAGCATTTCTTTGTCTCTTATGCAAAGAGCAATGAAGGAAGGTTGGTTGGCTTGAGTGACTGGCACTCCAGGCTGTCACTCAGGAGTCCCGGTTTATTGTATCTTCTGACTTTGCCATGTTGTTGCCTTTTGTTTCCAGCCACATGAAGAGGCTAAAGAGAGGGAGACCATATGGAAAGTACCCCAAATATTTAATGGCTCAGGCTCTAATCACCTTGCCTAGATTGACACATAGCCTTTCCACTTCCATTTCATTTGCTAGCATATCTTCCTTACCCCACCACCCTCAGAGCCAAATGTGGAAGTTGTAAGGGAAACTAGGACATATAGAGAGGTGTATAAACACTGGCATTTTTGTTTAATGTTTATTCATTTTTGACAGAAAGAGAGTGAGAGAGAGAATGTGAGCAGGGGAAGGACAGAGAGAGAGAGGGAGACACAGAATCTGAAGCAGGCTTCAGGCTCTGAGCTGTAAGTCAGCACAGAGCCTGATGCAGGGCTTGAACCCAAGAACCATGAGATTATGACCTGAGCTGAAGTCAGACGTTTAACCAATTGAGCCACTCAGGCGCCCCTAAACACTGGCAAAATTTAACAGTGCCTGCTAACTCTTAAGTGGATTTAAGAGAAAGTCAGTAGCAGGACTACCATACCTTGAACTATGCTTGGACCAGATCAACACATTAATTCAAGTCTGATATTAGTTTAAGAAACTTCCTATAACAACAACACAGTTTTAAATTATAAAAACAAAAACAAAACAAAACAAAAAACAAAGAAAATTATGCTGCATAGGGAGGCAAGAGGTCAAGGGTTTATTCATTTTTCCAGCCTGTATCTTTTTAAGTTTAGAAAATTTATTTATTTTTTGAGAGAGACAGAGAGAGAAAGAGAGAGAAAGAGAGAGAGAATGCATATGGGGAGTAGGGACAGAAAGAGGAGAGAAAGAATCCCAAGCAGGCTCCCCACTGTCAGTGCAGAGCCCAACATGGGGCTCAACCAGGAACCATGAGATCACAACCTCAGCTGAAATCAAGAGTCAGATGCTTAAATGACTGTGCCACCCAGGCACCCCTAGCCTGTGTCTTTTTCATAGTCACTTAACTTTTAGAGTTCTCAGTTTCCTTATTTTTTTTTTGTTTTATTTTATATTTGAGAGAGAGAGAGAGAGAGAGAGAGAGAGAGAGAATATATGCACACGAGCAGGGGAGGGGCAGAGAGACAGAGACAGAATCTGAAGTAGGCTCCAGGCTCCTAACTGTCAGCACAGAGCCCAACATGGGGATCGAACTCACCAGCAGTGAGATCATGACCTGAGCCACAGCCTGACACTTAACCGACTGAGCCACCCAGGCGCCCCTCAGTTTCCTTATTTCTAAGCGGTAACAATAATAATTTATATTACTAATGTCAAATGTATGAAGTAAATGATTTCATATCATTTTCAGATCTAAGATTGATAAAGAAAAAACTATGAATCTGAGATACAACCTGTCATTTTTCCAATGATAATATATGTGTGTTTCTTACCAAATTTGCCACTTATTAATCCAACATAAAAGCTGCTCATTTTCCCTAGTCCTTAGCAAGGGTGTCAAATAATTTCTTTATCTTTCACAATTTTTCACCATTATATTATTGGCAAAAGTGGTTACTTAAAATACGAACACACTTTAAAACATTTTAAATATTATCATCTGCATAAATCTACATTAACATGTTGCACCACATTTTTTCTCGTATTTTACTCATTACAGAATTGAACTTCATGACAATATCTCAGTTAGTTAAAGTCTCTCTAACTTGTACAGATAAGGATGGGACTGTTTCCAATAACAGTTCCACTTATCATTTGATTATGGACACTTTTTCAAATAAAACATCTACCCTCACACACAATGAACTGAAAGCAAATATTTTAAAGCTGCTCTGTAATCATGGCCCTGTGATTGACCTTAGATTAAAAACAAAACTATATTTATTATTATAAAATTCTTACTGAACTACATTAGTTCAAATAGCAGATGGCAGAATTTGTTCCTGTATTTTTAACTGAAACTTAAATTGCCAACAAAATATCTTAGCTTAGGGTGAATGCTGGAATGCAATTTTGATCCTGGGAATTGAACTGGGAAGGTTATAAATTTCCTAGAACAAATTGTTCTATGATAAAGTACTGACTATGCCTTTGGAATGTGTTGAAATCACCGTAATTGTCATTAATAAATATATTAAATAACTACTGAGACTTACAAAAATAGAATAAATATACATACCTTATTACTGCAACTTGGAATATGCAATAGGCTAAATATTTTACCAATAAAGTAAAGCTAAATTTTATTTTTTAATAGTTTTTGAGACCAACATCTATATATGTTGCTATATTCACATATTTTTAAACTGAAGAGGGAGGGTTGGATTAGGCATTGTGTTCAAGCAGGATTCACGGGTAATATCTGGATATTATGATGAAAAATTGCCCATCTAGTCAATTGACTAAGACACCAGACATGATCTGAGTAAGTAAGCCGTAAGTAGGTAATAAACAGGCTCTTGGGCCTTTGTTTGACACAGTCCCTGCAGTTGAACCACTACCCAAGCTCTGGGTTGCATTTCATACAAACCCCTAACATCCTTACCATTTTCTGCCTCAGTGTCTGTGACTAGCATACACAGAATCACTTTCACAGCCTTAGGACACTGTGTGTGCCTTTAGCTCCGGCTTCTGGTCCTGCTGTTCACACTGTTTCTATTGCTAGGAAATGTTCCCCATCTATTTTGTGCCTCTATCACCCACACGCTTTTGCACAGCCTTCAGAACTTTGTCGATACGTCACTTCTTTTAGGAAGCCATTCTTGATATTTCTTTTCCCTTTTCCCTGGGTCAGGTGCTTCTCTTTGGGTTGTCACAGAATTCAGTTCTCTCCTACCATAGAACTTATCACATTTCTGTCTCCTCAGTTAGACAGAGAAATAAAAAAAAAAAATCTGTCATTAAACTAGTGCCTGGCACATATTCAGTACTTGTTGGATGTATGTTAATCAATTACTAAATTACTAAATAAATGAGTAATAAATGAACAAAATTTGGCTGTGCAGTATTTTTTAAGACATTGACAGCATTTAGTAACAAATGACTCCCAAAGGCATCAATATCACATTTTCACACCTCTTTGCAGTTAGAAGATATTATTAATATGACCAGAACGTTAAAACAGATCCCCATAAACTATATGTATTAATTTATTTCTTATAATTATGGAAAATAATATGATATTAACATATTCTTAATTAAGAATATGAAGATCCTGGGGACTATGTAACATTACTTTCAATTCTCCCTATTCAAACAACTTTCTTTTTTTTTTTTTTTTTTTTTTCATTTTTTTTTTTTTCAAACAACTTTCAACAAGAATAAAAAAAAAAAAAAAACACAGAATATATAAGAACAAACCACAACAAATTATTGTATCGGACCTTCTTTAATTTTGATAAAGACCATACAACCTGCCACACAAATTTCCTAGAAGCAAAACCACTGAATCAGGGTACCCCACAATGACTTTTCCTATATTTTCTTGCAAAATATGTAATATTAACCTCCACTGAACTCATTGATCTATGGTATAACCCCCTTTTCTATCATGTTATTGGAATGAGAGCAATCATATTTTTCTCAAAAGATGATTAAATTCGGAAAGGGTTATTAAAATAGCAACATTCTTATCTTTCTACTGCAGTCAAGCAAGAGAAGCCAGTTTACAGAAAAACAAGAAACTGAGACAACTTTAATGCTTAGTGAATAAAACCTAATTATGAGAACATAGAAAGCACACCTATCTGGCTTTCCAACAATGCTTGAGTTTTAAACCCACAAAAGGGCATAATTGTGATACAAATATTTTAAAAATTTTGTTTTTAGATGGACATACATTTACATGTGTATTATATTAAAATGTGAAAAAAGAGAGTCTTAACAGTCACTTAAAACTATAATTTACAATAAGTACCAAGAGTTTTATGTTAAAATAATGAATAAAACGCTAATAGTCAAGTGGATATCATTAACTCTAAATTTATCTTAATTCATTGAAGAGTGATATTCATCAGGATATCAATGATAGTCATATAATTTTAACATTAAACAATGAATTAATATAAAATGAATCTAAACATTTCATATGTAATATATTTATTAATAAAATAATAACAAATGAATTTTTTTATATTGGTATTGTTAATCATGTATTTTATTAGGTCATTTCTCTTTAATGAGCATTGACCTGAAAAATCACCCCAATATATTTTTACTAGTCAAATCATTTTTAAATGCTGTTTTATGATGTAATATTTGATATTTATAGGATAACATAACTGACATAATTTGCAACCTATGACACATAGTAATAAAATAAACCCCCAACCTATCACCCCCTTCAGAATGAGAACCTTACTAAGAGCTGTGGTTAATACTCTTTCTCATCCTTCTGCTTGTCCTTCACAGATAGCCAATATCTTCAATTTTGTATTTGTTATGTTTGGGGGAGGTTTATAGCTTTATCATCTATACATATATCTTTGAACAACAGTGTTGATTAATTTATTTCTAGAGCTGTATACAAGTGGCATCATATTCTATTCAGTCTCCTGTGACTTAATTTTTTCATTTATGTTATGTCTTGAGGAGTAAGTCATTCATCTATGGTATCTATATATCTCTGTATCTATGTATCTATCTACTTACCTACCTACCTACCTACCTATCAATCATCTATCCATCTCTATCATCACCTACTTACCTAGTTGCTGTTATGTTCCATTATATTCCTTAATATTCCATTGTGTGACTATAACCATTCTCCCATTGATAGGATTTGGATTTCATCCTGAGTTTTACTTAAGATTGCAATAGACATTCTTGGGTGTTTTTCTTGGTGCCTACGTGCAACGCCTTCTTTAAGGTACATACTTAAAAACAGCTCACATGTCATAGTGTATGGAAATGGTCAACTACAAGATGTGGTGCCAAGTTGTTTTCCAAAGTAGTTGCATCACATCATACTCTCACCATCAACGTGTAAGCATTATTCTTGATTAATATCCTTATTGTAATGTCTAGTACTCCCACACAGTTTAGCAAGCACTAGCCTGATTAGTAACAAAGTTGCACACCTTTTCATACATTAACCAACTGTGTGAAAAAAATATGAAATATTTGTATTTCCTTTATATGGCAAGTGTAAATTACATTCACCCATTCCTGATGTGTTTTCCTTATTGATTTATATGGTATGTTCATATATTCTGGAAAATATCCTCTATTTTCCTGTAAATATTTTAGCAAGTAGTCCTTCATATTTAAGTTTTCTAAATCCAAGGGAAACCATTTTGTGGTTTAAAGTGAAGTATGAATTCAATTGATTTTTCCCTTTTGTAATACCAAATTACACAGTGATATTTCTACAGTGGCCTGCAATATCATCTCTGACATATGTGTAATTTTTATGTATGTTTGTGTCTGCCTCTGATATATTCTTATTGTTGTTTTTCAGTGATCAATTCATTTCCAGTTTTTCCATATCATTTAGATATAAACAGGATGAGAAAAGACATGCAGTAAATTAACAGGAGCCCTACCAATGTGAATTACTTACTTCTTGACCGACATCTGGTTCAGTCCTGTCAGTGTTCTGTGTATCACTCTCTGTACTCACTTAGAATACAGATGTTTAGGACTGAAACGTACTTTAGAGATCACTTAATACTCTATTTATGCAGAAACTATTTTTTCCCATTTGGCAATTCATTTACAGTCCCCGATTTCTGCAATTCTTGGAATGTTGCAGAATCTTAAGAAAACAACGTTATTTGCCTATGCTTTTCTGCACAAACTCATCACCTAGTTGCCACAAGTAACATATCTCCCTAATATGTGTTGGATGTTTGTTGAGAAAAATAGTTAATGCGAGTGTGGCTAAGGCTTGGAAAGGACCTCAGAAGAACTTGAAACACAGCACAGAATCCATATTCCTTCTACTTTTCCTGGATGGCCTCAGACCTTCTCTTGCTATGGCCACACTGAGGACTGTCATTATACATGAGCTGTGAAGGGGGAGATTCTTACCATCACCCTTTTCATTTAAAATTATTAAATGAAAGATCTTGAATGCATTCTGCCTGCCCTGCACATCCTTCCCTAGAGAGTAAAGTGAAAGAGCAAAACTATGAGATGCTTTGACCTCTCTCACAGAGTGGATCTCAAGTTCTGTTTTTGTATGACTTCAAAATTTGCAATTTAAAGCTTGCTTCTGAGAGATTATGCCTGCTAATAATAATCCATACCTAACTATTTCTAAAAGTGCAAATAAATTCATGGCAACTACTTTTTATAAATCTTATATACATATAGCAGCTATTTATGAAGATGCATATGTAGAGAATTGGAAAAAGACAAACTACGGCAAGTCAGTGTGAACAAATGCACATCGATACATAACCCTACTTTGGCTATTAGTATTCTTTTACAATTTAAGGTAATAATTATGAAGTTTGTTCTCCAGTATGGAAGCCACTAACTACATGCATTTTTGAGCACCTGTACTGTGACCTGTCTGAATGGGTTTATGCTGCAAGTGTGAAATAGGCAACAGATTTATCACAATTAGCATGAACAAACAAATGTAAACATCTCACCAATATTTTTATGGTGTTGATTACATGTTCAAATGATAGTGTTTTGAACACATTTTATTAAATAAAATGCTTTATTAAAGTTAATATTACTTGTTTCTTTTTTGTTTTTAAAAAATGTCACTACTAGAATTTCTATTATTATGTTGTAAAGAGGAGGTGGGAGGGGGAATTTCTACTGTCTACCTGATCTTTGTGGGAAAGCTTTGAGCTTCTCACCATTAACTTTGATATTAGCTGAAGGTTTTTATAGATTTTCTGTATCAAGTTGAAGAGAAATCTTAGCTTACTGATTAATCTTAGTTTACTGACTGTTTTTGTCATGAATGGATATTGGGTTTTACCAGATACTTTTTCTGCATCTATTAATATAATCCTGGATTTTATTTTTTAGCTTGTTGATGCAATGGTAATGAGGCTATTAGAGGAATTAAAGTTATTTGTGCCTTATATATGTGACTCACATTCATATTGAACAGTATTGTTGTAGAATACTGTATAGAATATCATATGAAATATCAATGTAGAATGCGATTTTCACTTTTTATCAACTTTTTATTTAAATCCCACTTAGTTAACACACAGTGCAGTATTAGTTTCAGGTGTAGGATTTAGTGATTCTACACTTACATACAACACCCAGTGCTCATCACTAGCGTTCCCATCCTTCCACTGATCTCCCCTCTGGTAAACCATCAAGAGTCTGTATTTTTCACCAAAGGTTTCACAAGTCCTAGTTTCAGATTCATGCAAATGATAAAACAGTTTAATCAAGGGAAATAATAATCATCAATGTAAATTCTTCATCTACAGACTGGACCTACACAACTAGATTATGATAATGCTATTTTTGCAGGGATGCACTTCAAGTATACCTTGTTTGTGAGAGTGTCTGATGAAGGAACTCCTGTATTGTCAAGTAAGAGTTATTAATTTGAAGTATTAAAATATTTTGAGTCATATAAAATAAAAAGTAATTAAAAATTAGTTCTTTGAAGTTTATATTTGTAAATATTCTGATTATCTGTTATAGTAAAATATATGAGATTACTCATATTTAGTGCATATATACTTCTATTAAAAAAATAAAATTCACATGCAACCCAAAACATGAATGAGAGAATGATGCCCAAATGTTATTACAGGACATCGCAACTATTTAAAGGCAATGTCAAAGTTGAACTTTTCTGAAATCTTTGTTCAAAAGATTTCTCATGGAATTAATTTATTTTTCATTAGAGAAAAAAAACTAATATTCAAATTCTCATAAATTGCATTTCCCTCATTTTTTTTTATATATGCATCTTTCTTTATTGTAATGCTGAAGTAATTTAGTCATATTCAACTAGCAAACTATGTCCCTTCTTGGAAACTTTAATCTTTAAGTCAGAACAGTAGCATTTGTGTATAAATATTATAAAAGGTAATTTTTTTACAAGCATCAAAAATAAGTTAATAAAGTATTTTATTAATCTTAAACTTATTTCCAAACACTCTATAATTAAATAGGTAACAATTTAATTACAGAACTTAACAAATTAGATGTATTTGTATAATTTACACTCTTATACAAGTTGACCTTTGGACATGGATTAATGGCTTGGTCCACTTATCTGTGGATTTTTTTACAGTACTATAAATGTATTTTCTCTTCCTTATGATTTTCTTAATAAAATTTCCTTTCTCTAGCTTATTTTGTTTGTTGTAAGAATGCAGTCTATAATACATATAAAATACAAAATATGTGTTAATCAATGGTTTATGTTATTGGTAAGGCTTCCAGTCAACAGTAGGCTATAAGTCATTAAATTCAGGGGGCAGTCAAAAGTTATACATGGATTCTTGACTGCATGGGGGTTGGTGCCCCAACCCCCATGTTGTTCAAGGGTCAACTATATAATATTAGATGGTGATTAAAAAGAAAGGAGAAAATAATAATACAGAAGACACATGATTACCTTAGCTACATTTTTATGTACTTTTTTCTTCACAGCAATTATTACAATCATCATTAGGGTGAGTTGCATTAATGAATTGACTCCAATTGGAAGTATATTGCCATTTATCTTTAGTATATTTGAAAACGGTACAGCTGATACTCCAGTTGGGAAAATTACATTGAACCAGACACAGGTATTACAAAAACACCAATATAAATTAAATAATACAAATAAAGAGCTCCTATACTCATTTGAAATTTACTTTATTGAGTAACTGTGGATATAAGAATGTCTTAAAAAATAACTCTCTTGAACTATTTAATGTTCACCTTGGTTGGTAAGTAGTAACTAAATTCTTAGTTACTACAGGAAGAATCACAAAAGATTTGATCTTTTCTATATAGACCTTCAGAAAATCTATGCATATGTATTCGCTTCCTTATATCTAAGAATGTGAAACAGGTGGCTAAAATGGTGCAAATGATTTTGTTGATGAATAATACTCTGGGAATATTACTATTTGTATTAGTTCATTTCTATTTGTTATTTTGTGATTATTTCATTTATATGGTTTATGATTTGGCATAAATTAAAGATATTTAGTGATCCAGGGATAACAGTTCTCCCTTCATTTTTGTGTCAGTATGATAAAACTATTGGATTTCCTGGACAGGGAAACTGAATCACAGTACACGATAGCAGTGAGAATAACAGACATGGCCAGTGATGCTGTCCCCAATCCCCTCAGACAGAGAAGTGATTCTCCTCAGGTGGCTGTCAATGTTCTGGTGAGAATGAGTTACTGCTTATAATGCTGTTATCCCTTAGGAGGCTTATTCTTAGGAAAAAAAAAACAAGGAAAAATTGTGAATGGATAATGTCTTCAGCATGGACTTAAATAGACTTGAGAAAGTAACATTTTAGGTTAAAAAAGTGGTAATATTGCCATTAAATATATGATATATGGTATCAAATATATTATTATAGATATATTATCATATATATTTCCATATATTATCACATATATAAATTTTCCAGTTTTCTTCTTGTAATTAGTTTCTAGTTTCATAACACTGTGGTGGAAAAGGATGCTTAATATGGTTTCAGTCTTCTTAAATTTATTGGGGTTGTTTTGTTGCCTAACATATGATCTGTCCTTGAGAATGTTTTACATACACTTGAATAGAATCCATATTCTGTGTTTTTGGATGGAATGTTCTGTATACATGTGTTAAGTTCATCTGGTCTAATGTGTAATTTGAGGCCGGTTTCCTTATTGATTTTTCTGTCTGGATGATCTATCCATTGATGTAAGTGAGATATTAAAGTCCTGTACTACTATTATATTTCCATTTCTCCCTTCAGGGCTGTTAATATTTATATATGTAGGTGCTTCTATTTATGTTGGGTGCATAAATATGTGCAAATGTTATACCCTCTTATTGGATTGACCTGTTATCATTATATAATGCCCCCTCTTGTCTTTTACTATAGTCTCTGTTTTAAAGTCTATTTTGTTTGATATAAGATTTCCCAGTTTTCTTTCAGCTTTCATTTGCATGAAATATATTTTTCCCTCCCTTTACTTTCAGTCTGTGTGTGCCTTTTTTTTTTGAAATAAGTCTCTTCTGAGCAGCATATAGATGGGTCTTGGTTTTTTAATCCATTTAACCACTCTATGTCTTTTGATTGGAGACTTTAGTCCATTTATATTTAAAGTAATTATTGGTAGGTATGCACTTATCGACATTTTGTTTTCTGGATGTTTTGTAGTTTCTGTTCCTTTTTTCTCCTCTTGTGGTTTAACGACTTTCTTTAGTGTTATGCTTACATTCCTTTTTTACTATCTTTTGTGTATTAATTAGAGGTTTTTGCTTTGTTGTTACCATGAGGTTCACCTGTAACTGCTGATATAAAAGTCTATTTTAAGTTGACAGTAACTTAAGTTTGAACACATTTTAAAACTCTAAATTTTTATGCCACCTCAACATTTTGTTTTTGAGATCACATTTTACATCTTTTTATTCTGTGTATCCTTTAACTATTAGAGTTATATTTATTTTTACTGCTTTTGTGTTTTAGTATTCATACTAGTTTTATAAATGATTAATCTGCTGCCTTTACTATATATTTATTGTCGCTAGTTAAAGTGATACTTTCATGTTCTCTTCTTAACAATTAATGCCCTTTCCTTTCAGTTTAAAGTTGTCTCTTTAACAATTCTTATAAGACTGCTTTAGTGTTGATGAACTCCTTTAGCTTTTGCTTGTCTAGAAAACTTTGTCTCTTCTTCAATTCTCAATGATGACCTTGCTGGTAGACTATTCTTGGTTGGAAGATTTTTTTTTTTCCTTTCAGTATTTAGAATATATTATGTTCCTCCCTTCTGGCCTACAAAGTTTCTGCCGAATAATCTGCTGATAGGCTTATGTTATTTTTCCTCTTATGTGTAGTAAGTTGTTTTTCTCTTGCTACTTTAAGGTTCTCTCTTTAACTTTTGACATTTAAAATATAATGTAATTTGATGTGGATCTCTTTGAGTTCATCTTATTTGGAACTTTCTTGACTTCCTGGACCTGGATGTCTATTTACTTCCTCAGTTTAGAATAATTTTCAACCATTATTTCTTTAAATATTTTGTTTCCCTTTTATCTCTCTTCTTCTTCTGGAGCTGTTATAATACAAATGTTATTCCACTTGATGTTTTCCTTAAAGTATCTATTTTTTTTTTAATTCTTTTTTCTTTTTGCTGCTGTTTGGGTGATTTCTTCTGCCTTGTCTTGTAGATCACTGATCTCTTCTTCTGCTTTAACCAGTCTTCTGTGTGTATTTTTCTGTTCAATTATTATAGTCTTCATTTCTATAACTTCTGTGTGACACCTTCTTGCATTTTTATCACTTTGTGAAGTTCTCACTATGTTCATCCACTCTCTGAAGTTCTGTGAGCATCTTTATAACCATTATTTTGAGCTGTTTATCATCAGATCATATCTTCATTTTACCGAGGTTTTATTTCTGAGTTATCTTATTCTTTCATTTGGAACATATTTCTGTATTTCCTGATTTTTCTTGACTCTGTGTTGTTTTTGTGTATTAGATGAAACAACTATCTCCTACAGTCTTGAAGGAGTGTCAGGCTTTTGTAGAAGATGAACCTTATCTTTCAATCTTGCCCTAGATTTTGGTTGTCAAACCTTGATGATTGTCTAAAAAGCCTAATTTATTCCTGATAGATCCCAGTTGTGCTAAGACTCATCAGCATTTCAAAAAAGGGATCTCATTCATCATCTAGTTTCAGGCTGATAAGAAGCCAGATCCTCAGATATTAGCTTTTAAAGTATGCAACATATGCTGTCATATGAGTCCACAATCATAAATCCTTCTGGCCTCCCAATCAGGCAATCTGGAGGTATTCCCTGGGTGACGGCTGCAAAAATCAATGCTTCAGTAAGTGTACAAGTTCCTTTCTGAGAGGTACTGGTAAGCTGTAGTGAGGCTGAGGGAGAGTGCAAAGATGGTGTCTCCTGGCCCACCCTGCCTGAGAGCTTCTCCATAGCTTCTAGATATGTGGGAAATCTCACTCTGAAGCTCCAGGACTACTAAATAGACCTTTTTCCACAGAAAGACTGGGGCTGTATTTCCGTCTCCTTTGGAGTGCCCTGGAGGTGGTAGCTTGCCATGATCTGTCTCTTTAATGTCTTATGGGATCCAGGAACATTAACCTCCCTGGCCACCAGAACCAGTTATTAACAGAACATGACCTGTGTGGACTACACATGGCTGCCAATTTCCTTGAAATAATGGAAGAACACAGGACTGGCTTTCACAGAGCTGTGGAAGTGCGCAGAGCCAGGAGCACCTACTGGCTCTCATGGGGACACGGGAGAGTGTGGGACTGATCTGCCCTGCCTAGGTTACCAAGGTGGAAGGAGAGTGCAATAATGGCACCTGCCAGTGTCTCTGTCCCAGAAGAGAGTCCCAACAGGTCTTTGCCCCTCTAGAAGATGCTTTAAGATTAGCAAATGAATTTCCTTTACATATAGTCCAGGTGCTTTTCAAACTGCTGCTTTTGGGTAGGTCCCCAGGGCAAGTGATTCTTCATGTGAGCCTCTTAAGAGAATTACCTCAGTTCCCTACAGCCCTTTGGGTCTCCCGGATGTGAGCCACATTGGTTTTCAAAGACAGGTGTTTTGGTAGTTTGTCTCTCTATGCAGGTCCCAGGGGTTGAGGTACCTAATACAGCACAGGAACTCCTCACTCTTCAGGGTGAAGTTATAGATTTATAAGATCCCTCCCAACTGTGGTCACTGAGCTAACTGTGAGGTTTCTTTGTGAGACCACATCGCTGCCGCTCTTACTTGTCTTCATGTGGCCCTTTTACCATTTATTGTAAAGAAGCCGTTCAGCTAGTTTCCATGTCTTTTTCAATGAAAATTATTCCACATCAAGCTGTAGATTCTGTGTGTCTGTGAGAGGAGGTGAGTTCAGAATCTTTCTACATCACCATCGTAGAACACCAGAGAGAAGCTTTTTAAAAATTTGTTTGTTTTTTTTTTCTGCTCATTGAGCTATTCTCTCCCTTTCAAGTTTTCACTTAAGGAATAATTGATGTTTTCACTAGTAAAGATTCTGAGAGATCAGCTACAGACTATCCAAACATGAAGTATATAGGCAAGAACCTCTAACTTATAAATACTTTTTAAAATATTCTAGGCAAAAATATATTTGACTTGGCTTGTTCAAGACTTACATTAATATAGTTCTGTACATTGCTTTTACTGGCAGAACTATACAAAAGGAGACTTTTTTTCTTTATAGATAGTGCCAAATTTGCTTTATCTTATGACTTTGTGTTTTATCTTGCTACTTGAGAACAGTATGAATTCCAACAATTGGTCCCTCAAAGCAGGCACTGACTTCTAATAAAAATGATTTAAAACCACAAACATTGTTTAGAGTCTGTGTATACTCCTACATGATGAACACTTTCATATGTGTTCTTGGTGAGCTAACCTCAGTGGTGCCCGTGACTCAGTGTTACAATCCCCACTATAGGCTCATTATGTCTGGAAAACATAATAAACCAGGCCAATTTTTTTGTGTGGAGAGAAATTTAATAAAGTGATTTGAATGGTTTCAATCATGACTCAGAGGATGTCATAAGTTAATGAACCTGCTGTCCTTATGCAAGTTTTCAATAATACACCCCAAGTGCACTCTAAATTACATTATAACTTTCAGTAGATGTCCTTTGCGTTTGCACTTCTATAACTGATTGTTTCTACTTTCATTTTGTTTGTGAATTCCTATACTCAGATAGGTATATAAGATCTTTGCTATTCAGACTTTTAAGTATTCACCTTTCTTCTTTGGGGTGAGAAGGATTTATTTAAGAATGGATACTCGTTTTCTTGCGGCTAGGTAAAAAGATATGCATTTTCCACCATTGGACAGGTGGGCTTAACGTTTATGTAAGACAATGATACTAAATTCAAATACTTTCCCTCTAAAAATTCTTCCAACTAAGCTTTGGGTGGACTATATCAATATATGTTATTCAGGAAAATAAACTGAGGCCAAAATTTCCAAGTAAAATACAGTTTTTTTTCATATTACACTTTGTTCCAAGAAATATTGAGGATGATATAAAAGATAAACACTACAGAAATGCTACTTAAATTAGAAGTAGATGGATGAATAAATTTCACCAGTAAGAATGAATGAACAACAACAAAAAAACTCATATATTGTATAAAATGAGGCTGAATGATGTAATGGACTAAATGTTTGTGTCCCACCAAAATTCATATGTTAAAGTCTTAATGCTCAGTGTGATGTTAGTCAGAAATGGGGCCTTTTGGAGGTAGCTAGCATTAGAGGAGTTCATGAGGGTGAGGAGCTTGTTGGATGGAATTAGTTTATTTATAAGAAGTGGCACCTGAGAGCTTGTTCTCTCTTAGACATACAAGGACATAGCAAAGAGGAAGCTATCTGCAAGCCAGGAAGAGAGGCCTCACCAGAAACCAAAACTGGCTAAACTTTGATTTTGGAATTTCCAGCCTCCAGAACTTTGAAAAATTAAATTTCTATTTTTTAAGTAACCCAGTCTAAAGTATTTTGTTATGGAAGCCCTATCAGACTAAGACAAATAGCAATTCAACTCAATAAACATAAAAATGTTATAAACTATATTCAAAAATATATATTCCTAATAAATGATACATAGCTAGACCAATAAAACATACTAGGAAGTCTAGGATCCAAGATATAAGATAGTAGCTTTATGATAAATTATACATAAACGGGGTTAGAATAATTAATACATGATTTTGCCATAAAATAAATGTTTCCTACTTTAAAAAGTTAAAGATTTAAAGATAAAATAATAAGCTCTAAATATAAATGAAGAACTATAAGTAAATGTTTATGAAATCTTGAATTTGGGGAGGGTCCTTTCAGCATCATAACAAGGTAGGAATCATATAGGACAACATGGCTAAATCTAACTACAAAGATATTTAAAGCATTTGTATTTCAAAAAAATAACAAACTGAAAGTCAAACAAAAAATTGACAAAAACATATTTACAGCTTTTTCAAATAATATCTTCAATAAATAAAGAGTTCTTCGTAATCAGAAGGAAAAAAAAATCTCAGTATGAACTTCAAGGTAATACAAAACCTTAGTGACTTTAATAGTAAGCAAAGGAATGAAAATGAAAACAAATGGATTTATTTTTATGTGTTAAATTAGAAAAAAAAAAGATGATATTTAGTGTTAGAAATGGCATAAAGAATGGAAAATTCACCCCTCTAGAAATTTAAATTAAATTGGCACAATTTTTCTGAAGAGTTTTTGACAATCCATACAAATTAATCTTCACATTTTACGTGTGAAGCTGATAATTACAGAGGTTATTAACTAGCCTAGCATGATTACCAAAAACATAGCCAACTCTTAGTCCCACACCTTTAATCACTCTACTCTTCAAGTATTCTTTCAAAAGCATAACCACACACACTCTATGCCTAATTCCTATGATGGAAAATTATCTTAAATCATAGGAAACATATTATTTTATAAATTATATTTTTATTTGAAAATATACCATGGATATATTTCCGGGTCATTACATATTCCTCTTGGCATATATCTATGCCTTTTGAAAATTTTAATTAAAATTACAATAGTATAAAATGTTTATCTTTGTTGCTAAAACAGCAGCAGGACAAAAAGACAATGAAAAACACTCCCAGCACAATACCTAAAAAGCATGTGTGCATTCTCCTGATACATCCTCCAAGATCAATTAGTTTTGAAATGTATGTCAAAATGCCTTATTGAAATTAATTATGAACATCATTAGCTATTATCAAGTTAAAGTTTGTTATTATCTATTGATTAGTTGACCTGCAGTCCTTCTTTCTGGAATAATTATTTCTTTAGTCAAATGTTTTAAGACAATCATTAGGTCATGATAATAAACTTTGTCATGATGCAAAACTGGTTTGTTAGAAAATATATTTTCCACAGAAGCAGAAGTTGGGGAGGGGGAGTATACATTTTGATAAAACTGGGAACCAAACTTTCAGGGAACATTTTTTTAAAAAAGAGAATAACACATCCCATTTTCATCCTACAGGGAATTATTATATATTTTATAAAAGATGATTGCTAATGGCCTTGACTCAGAAGAAAATTAGAAAATCTTTTTTCTTGCTTGCTGTCATTATCGAATTATGTTTACTCATTGGCTGATATCCTGGTACACAACATGTGCTTTCAGACTTTTGATTTTGTTTTCATTTTATCTGTCCTTTACCCTCTTCTGCATCTATTACTGTTTGATGTATATATCTCAAGGTCCATTGTACTCTTTCTATGATAAGTCTTATTATTTAAATAAAATGCAAGTATTGAGTGAAATTGTGTGGCAGGGCCTGTGCTCATACCATGAACTAATCTTTCTGTTCTCCAAACATTTACAATGTGGTACAGTTAATCTCATCCAGGGTTTATATCATTAACTAAGGCATAGTATCAGAGAGGCTATGAGACATACAAATTCTTCTGGCATTATGAGACATACAAATTCTTTCAGAATATAAATGACAGAAAACACAAGGTAAGTCACAAAAAAGTACAAATTAATGCTACCTCCTGTTGTCGCTCAGCTGAGGAGTTTCTAAGACAGCAGAATTATAATTACTTAATTTAAAATTTATTTTCATGTTCACCTATAAGGTAAAGTGAATATCCCAAAGAATCTCTCGACATAAAACACCTTGAAATGTATGATAAAATATAACAAGTAAGTCTTTAAGATAGAAAATTGACATCCGAAAAAATTAAGAAAAATTTCCAGGACCAAAATTATGGAAACCACTCAAAGTTGTCAGTTGTCCAGGAGCATGATTCTTTTTTTTTTTTTTTTTTTTCTGTAAAGTAGTTGTTTGCATTTTCACTCCTATTTGAATACAATGGGAAAAAAATGGGCAGCAAGAAAAGCACAGAGTTGGAACCTTTTATAAGAAGGGGGGTCTTCGCAGTAATTTAAAAATAAAAAACTGGCCAAGAAAGGCAACCAGCAACTTGCCCAGCTAGGCCTGAACTTTGAATTAAAGAGAACAATGCAAGGAGGGAGGCAAACCATAACAAACTCTCAAATACAGAGAACTGTGAGGATTGATGCAAGGGGAGCAGGGGGAAAGGGGAAAATGGGTGATGGGCATTGAAGAGGGCACTTGTTGGGATGAGCACTGGGTGTTGTAAGTGATGAACCACGGAAATCTACCCCCAAAACAAAGGGCACACTTTACACACTGTATGTTAGCCAATTTGACAATAAATTATATTATATTATAAATAAATAAATAAATAAATAAATAAATAAATAAATAAATAAAAAAGAGAACAATGTATCCCCGAAAATTCAAAGCAAATATATTGGGTTTGCATTATATATACTGCAAGATATTGGAAAACCCAAGATAAGACATTAGAAGAAAGTAGTTCAGGTGTTTTGTATTGAGGAGTTTCTGGAAGAAATATCAAAACTTCTCTGGGGAGGCCTAACTCTAATTAGACTGTAGAAGATTCTTATAGAATAAAAATGGTTGAATATGAGCTCAGAATCTAAAATCACAAACTCTTCAAGAAAGTTCACAGTACACAGAATACTAAATTCTCCAATGAACAGTTATTTCAGGCCTAGTTCACTGGCTGTAAGCTGAAATAACTGTGGCGAGATGGTCTGGGGCCTGGGTGTAATGTTAAGGCAAGCATACTTTTGTGCAGTGACTCTGTGACCAGAAATGGTTTGCTTCCTTCTGTCATGGAGTGTGTTTCTGACTCATGTATAGAAGATGATATGACAATACTAGAGTTTTATTTTATATTACTTAGCTGATAATTGTTATATCATTTTGCTGCTAATTATTAACATACTGCATGTTTACTTAATATTAAAGCTGTGTTAAGAATTCTAGTTAATTTTGGCATATTTGAGGATACCTTTTGGAGAGGGAACATATATAGAAAAGTGACTATATTGTTAATAAATCATATGTACAATGGGAATGGTTAGAATTTAATGACTATAATGTTTACATGACACCCAGTCTCAAATCATCAAAGCATTCTGAACATTTTAACAATGTGCACAGTAGTGGAAATTAGGTGTGGCCCTGATATTTAGAAGGACAATATTTTATTGTAATGAAAGAAGCTGGAGGTCATTTATTAATGTGTTGGTTGAAAAGTTATTACAAGCATCCAACCCAGTGGCATTTTTATGTGACAAGGAGCTTCGTGTAGGACCTAAAAAGCTAGAGAAACATATTCATATTCATTAGAAAACTGAAAAGTGGTGCTGAGACCAGATGCACTAAATTAGTTTCAAAAGGTTTTCTTACCAAATGATAACTTATGAATTATATCATGATATCTAAAACACATTTTTTAAAGGATGGACAAATTTGCACTTTTATGTAGATATGAGTGACTTCAGTCAGTTCTTAGTGTTGTGCCTGATATCAATTAGAAACTAAACAAAGAAATAGCCCTGTGCCATAACAAAGCAAATTACTGAAAAAAAATTGCTTTTATCTAGTTAGAGGCAAAACTTTTGCACCTAGAACACTCAAGTAAATCAGTATTCACTAATAGTGTTCCTGCCTAGATTGGAAGAAAAGTGAGGAATTTCTTTAGTGATGTCAAATAATAAAAAGAAGAAGAATAGTGATAAAACCAATTTCCTAGCATGATCATACATTGTCTATTATACCACTGTGCACTTGCTGACAAGAATTTGCATACAAAATTGAAGGCTTTTTGTCTCCTGCAAAGAGTATGATAAATTTCCTCAGAGGATAGTTTCTAAATCATCACTGTCTTTTCAGGGGTACTTTTGAAGAAATGATTACCAAACACATTTCCTTTGTTTCCAAACCACAGTATAGTGGCTCTCCCATAGCCAGATGCTTACTTCATTTCTAGAATATGTAAAAATATGAGCCATTTTCTATCCTCATTATTAATAGAGTCAGTAACTTGTAAATTCCTGTTTGTCCTTCCTTGAATATGGCTAACTCTTAGAACTCATTCCTGTCCTAAAGGAACTAGATCTACAAGCATGGTAATGACCACACTAATACTATCCAGTTTCATAAATAAACTGCCTACTTAGGTAAGTAAATTTTACTAGCTTGGCTTTCTAACAGGAGTTAGGAAGAACATAAATAACCATTTGAAATGACAAGACATCACGAGATGCATGTCTCCCTGTGGCTATTTTCTCTTGAAAAGCTTTTTGTGCCAAAGAAATGGAAAATGGATACTGGATCTCTCTCCCTCTCTTCATATATATGTATGTATACATATATATGCACATATGCATATGTGTGTATATGTATACACACATACATACATACATATGTGTATATGTACATATGTATATATGTATACATACATACACAAATACCATATACACACATATGCATATACATATAATTTTTCAATTTTTTAACCTGGATGCCTATTAACCACAAGAGCCAGTAACTACATCCACATGTATTTAGAGATGATGGTGTTGTCAAGTATCTTTTATGCCACTGCATGGTGTTTAAGAGCACAAATTCTTTAGCCAGATGGCTTTAAGATGAATCTCAGCTTTACCACTTACTGTTGGGGGGACTTGGACAAGTTATTCAACCTCTCTTGCCTTGTTTCCACATTATAGAATGACATTAATAATAGTATCTGCCCCAGAAGGTAGATATAGGTTTTATAAAATGAGTATTTGTAAAGCACTAACTTGCTAATAGTAAGCACCATACAAGTGTTTGGTAAATAAACTAGAAACATTTCTACAATGGAGAAGAAAATTATGGTAATTGTTCTGTCGAGTAAACATACTTGATTAAGATTGGATTTTCATCATTTACACATCAAAACAAGGCCAGAAATCACTGAAGTGTAACTGATAAGCACTTCAAAATGTTCTTATTTTTTACAGGTAGTGGAAAAAAATAAAGGTACAGAATAAAAGTCACTTTGCTGGCATATTTTTAAAAGAATAATAATGTTTTTTGAATACTTATATTATTATGAAACGGAAACTGTAACCCAATTACTTTCATATACTAGATATGGCACAGCTTAAATATTTTTAGGATATAGCAAAAAGAACTAACCTCCTGCAGGTTTTATTTATAAAATATGTGAGATCACATTTTGGGGAAAAAATTAAATAATGCATGCAGAAAAAAACAAGCAAGCAAACAAACAAAAAATACCAAAAATACTGCATTAGAGTTTTCCAGAGAAATATCTATGCATATCTATCTTTTTTGCTAGCTAGTCAGCCAGCCATCAATCTAAGAAATTTATTATAAGAAGTTGACTCACATGACTATGCAGGCTGGGAAATCCCATGACCTGACCTGCTGTCTGCAAGCTAGAGAGTACCAATGGTGTAAATCCCAGTCTGAGGGCAAGAGAGAATCAGTCTCAGTCATGCAAAAAGCACAAATTCTCGCTTTTCCTACCTTTCAACTCTACTTAAGACCTCAATACATTGGATGAGGCCCATCTACATTGAGGAGGGCAATGTACTTTATTCTACCTACCTATTCAAATGCTAATCTCATCCAAAGATTCCCTGTCAGACACTACCAGAGGTGATGTTTAACCAAATATCTGGGCATCCCATAATCCAGTTAAATTGACACTTAAAATTAACAATCTCACTCGCCACAGTGCTAGCAGTTCTCTGAATTGGAAATCAACTGTTCTTAGTCTTCTGATGATTTTATATCTATATTTTGTCACTTTAAATCTTTGTGGCTTACATTACAAAAAACTTTTTACCCTATTAAATTGTTAAGCCCTTGATAGCAGAATTCTTTCTTAAGTAACTTTTATTTTTGTATATGACACACAGGATTTCCTTAATTATAAATTTGTTAGGAACTATCAGTTGGAAGAAGTACATTAGTGCCTGAGTACCTACTGTCACTGAATATGAGAATTTGGGGGCTGGAGAAAACCTAAGAGAACTGTGCATCTTTCTCTCATTTTACACAAAAGAGATTTGTCTTATTGAAGTTAAAAAGCAATGTGATTATTAATGATTCCCCCAATATGTAGCTTTGAAGTTTGAGGTCACGGAAGACATATTTGTGCTCACCAGATTTATTTTCTGGGTACACAGGAAGACTATATCCTCCAGCTAATTTTCAGTGAGACTGGGGCCACCTAACTGTATGTAGGCTGAAGCCTCTTCTCAAGTTTGGCCATAAAAACTTCAGTGCAATCATCCACCTTCTTTTTTTGCAAGCTGAGTTTCAAGAGCCATCTTTTAAAAATGGAAACATTACAAAACGGAAGTCACTACCTGAAAGAGTCTCCAAGAAGATCCACTTAACATGTCTGATTGTGATATAGGCAAGAATTAATTTTGTTCCATGTTGTCAATCAGATTTCAGGTTTAAATTGTTACTACAACACAGTCTGGCCTGTTGTGCATAATGCAGAATTTTTCTGCATGACAGTTGGATTTTCCCAAATAGTTGGGTTCCTTACAAATTTCTTTCCATAGCTGTGAGAATAACCAACAATCTTTTTAAAAATATCAAGACACACATTTCTTGTATGCTCTTATGGTTTTATTTAGATTCTAAGAGTATGTAAACATTTATGTGAGGAACTTTTTCTTGGAAAAATCATCCATATAAAATTTTACCAGCTAATGTTCTTTACAACTATGTGCTTTTCTAATTGCTTGATAATTTTTGCAGTATCACTGAATGATAAACTCAGGAACTTTGTTAATAAAATTTAATAATTACTTATTTTAGCAAACATTTCAACTTCAACAGTAATAAAGATAATAAATAATGTACTTTGAAAAATCACAAAAATTGAGATGAGATATCTGTATAATATTAAATAATATTCTATATTGGCATTTTTATTCCAATATTAAGTGATTTATAGGATCAACTTCTTGAGATGAACATCATCTCTGATTTGTCCTCATCTTTTATTTTTACTGGAATATGACTGTCCTGAGGGTAATGACTCAATGTTATACAAGATTGTTATATATGATTACAAGAAACCAGTGCATTTCTGGGAAAATGCAGTTTTTTGAGCAGGAGGGAGATTTGATGATTATTTTAAACAAAAACCATAGAAGACATAAAAATGAACATAAAATGATATTTCCTGTCTTGACAATTTAAAATTCTTCTCTAAGTAATTCTGTTGGCAAGTGGGGATGGAGGGATAAGTAACAGAATTTATTCCCTGCAATATGTTGTTAACCATAAATGCAAAATTTTTAATTTCAATTTGAGCAAAATTGATAACAAGTAGGCATATATAACACACTTTCAAATGAAAATATGTATACATATTTCCTAATTGAGAATTCATGTATTTATTATGTTGTTGTTGCTGTTGTTGTTGTTGTTGTTGTTATTATTATTATTTCAGATGCATTACTTTGAAAATTTAGTTTTAATTATTTTAAAATATATTGCAAGTATGGGGGGTGAGACATATTCTGTATCAACCATTTCTTCATAACCTATAAACATTTCTACAACTATGAGAAATATGGGTATCCTACTAGTTTTAAATACTAAATTTAATTTTTCACTGTTTTTAGTTTCCTAGGACTACCATCACAAAGTACCACAAAATGGGTGCCTTAAAGCAACAGAAATATATTCTCTAATAATCTGGATTCTCAGAGCCTAAAATCAAGGTGTCACCAGAGTCATGTTCTCTCTGAACACTCTGGTGGATAAGCAATTTTTTACCTTTCTCTTAGCTTCTGCTATTGACAGCAATTCTTGCCCTTCCTTAGCCTGTAGATACATCACTACAATCCTTGCTTTCGTTGTCATATGGCGTTCTTTCTAGGTGTCTCTTCTCTTCTTATAAGGATACCATATTAAAATAAGGGCCCACTCTACTCCATCATGACTTCATCTTAACTTGATTATATCTAAAAGACTCCATTTCCCCCCAAAATATTAGATTTATAGATACCAGGGGATAGGACTTGAACACATCTTTTTGGAAGAGTTCACAATTCACCCATAATATCACATGTGTTTTCTTGGTCAACTTCTATTTTGAAATGGAAGTATGGATTTTTCCATATTAATCAATCAATCAATTAATTAAAATTAACTAATTAATTAAAATTAATTAACTCTGTGGGCCTCAGTTCCCTCACAAGTAACATAAATGCAGATCCAACAGAATGGCAGAGACATGTTAGTGTTTATAATTGTTTTTGCTATTACTGCAACTACTTGAGTTTTACTCAATTTTCATGGAGCAGTTCCATAGAGAAACTGAAATGCTCTGTAACTCAGAATAGTATCAGCATTTACCTAGGTAACATGATATACATTCTTTTGGTGAAAGTTATTTGGAAAACTTGCCAGTAACTCAATAATAACAATATCAATCAATCACCATAGTAAGGTAAATATCAAACCAAAATGTAGTAGAGATAGATGTACAGATAGACATACATAAAGTATAGAATCAATGATATCAACATTTTTTTAATCCTCTGCTCAAATTCTTAGTGCATTTCATAGGCTACTATGCATTAGCATCTCTGAAGGGTTGGGAGTGATAGTTGATAATACTTCCCAAACTCAGTGCCCACTGACAAAATTTTAATTGTATATCTTGGGAAAATTATATTCCTTAGAACATGTATTGAGAAATGATGTATAAAAAATAATAGATAATTGAAATTAATAGTTAAAAAAATAAATTTAAGTGTAACAATGTACCTTAAATTATATTAGTAAAAATTGAATCTCTTAGACATACAGTTTTACTGATAATACCTTTTAAAAATATGTATCGGGGCACCTGGGTGGCTCAGTCGGTTAAGTGTTCGACTTCAGCTCAGGTCATGATCTCACAGTCTGTGAGTTCAAGCCCCGCATTGGGCTCTGTGCTGACAGCTTGGAGCCTGGCGCCTGCTTCGAATTCTGTGTCTCCCTCTCTCTCTGCTCCTCCTCTGCTCATGCTCTGTCTCTGTCTCAAAAATAAATAAAAACATTTTAAAAATTTTAAAAAATGTGTATCTATTACAGTATTCTGGATGACAAATTTAGAGATTAGTTTGAGGAATTTTGCTGCTGAAATTATTGAACTAAAACCTACAAACAAAATGTGTTGTTTGGAAGACTCAATATTGTCAAGAGACCAGTTCTTCCTAATTTGATCTACAGATTCAGTGCAATCTCAGTCAAAATCCCAACAGGTTATTTTATGGATATCAACAAAGTGATCTTAAAGTTTATATGGAGAGACAAAAGACACAGAATAGCCTACACAATGCTGAAGGAGGAGAATAAAGTTAAAGGTTTGACACTACCTAACTTCAAGACTTACTGTAAAGCTGTAGTAGACAAAACAATTTACATTGGTGAAAAAAGGCCAAATAGATCAACAGAACAGAACAGAGAGCTCAGAAACAGACCTATGTAAGTACAGTGAACTTATCTTTGACAAGAGAGCAAAGGCAATGTGATGGAGCAAACATAGTTCTTTCAAAAGATGGTGCTGGAATAACTGGGTATCTAATGCAATAAGTAAATAAATAAAATCTAGATACAGACCTTACACCTTTCATGAAAATTAACTCAAAATGGATCATTGATCTAAATGTAAAACCCTAAACTATAAAACTCCTAGTAGATAACATAGGTGAAATCCCAGAAGACTTTGAGTATGATGATGACAAAAAAGGCAGGATCTTTAAAAGAAATGTAAATAGGGTGGACTTCATTAAAACAAAAAACGAAACCAAACCAAAACAAAAAACTTCTGCTCTACAAAAGACTCTACCAAAAAACAAACAAAAAACAAGACACCAACAAACAAAACAAAAACTACTAGAACTGATCAATGAATCTAGTAAGGTCTCAGGATACAAAATCATCATACAGAAATTTCTTGCATTCCATACACTAACAATGAAGTACCAGCAACAGACATTAAGAAAACAATCCTATTTACAATTGCACCAAAAATAATAAAATATCTAGCAATAAACTTAAACAAGAAGATGAAAGACCTATTCTCTTAAAACTATAAAACAGTGATGTTAGAAACTGAAGATAACAAAAAGAAATGGAAAGACATTCCATGTTCATGGATTGATAGAACAAATATTGTTAAAATTTCTATACTACCCAAAGCAATCTACAGATTTACTGTAATCTCTATTAAAATACCAACAGCATTTTTCACAGAACTAGAACAAACAATCCTAAAATCTGTATGGAACCACAAAAGACCCTGAATAGCCAATCTTGAAAAGAAAAACAAAACTGGAAGTATCACAATTCCAGACTTCAAGTTATATTACAAACCTGTAGTAATCAAAACAATATGGTACTGGCACAAAAACAGACACATGGATTAATGGAACAGAAAATCCACAAATGCACCCACGATGATATGATTAGCTAATCTTCAACAAAGTGGGGCAAGAATATCCAATGGGAAAAAGACAGTCCTTTGAACAAGCGCTGTTGGGAAAACTGGGCAGCCACATGCAAAAGAATGATATTGGACCACTTTCTTACACTATACACAAAGATAAACTAAAAATGGATTAAAGACCTAAATGTGAGACCTGAAACCACAAAATAATGCATTTTAAAAGGAGAATTAAAAAAATAAATAAATGGAGAATTAAAATATGAAACTCACTGTTGTGCATTATATTGGAAGGCATAGATATAAAAGGAAATTGAGAGTATCACATGTTGAAAAGAGTGAGCCAAAGTCTTCATTTTTAGACATGTACAGCCAAAATCCCTCAGGCAAGAACTTGATAAGTAAGTTGGGATGCAGAAGTGGGGGCAGAAAGAGTATGGGAGTGTGAAAGAGCACTGGTCCTTTGCAGTGACCTGACCAGGTTTCAGGGCTTTGTTCTGCTCCTCTAGGTTGGTGACTTATTTCTCTTTGCACAAAGCACTAGATTTTCTGGGCTCTATATGCCTAACCTGTGAAACAAGAGTGATAAACTAGAAGGTCATTTTCAGCTGGAAAGTCAAATAATGTGTGACTTTTGGGGGGAAAAGAGGGGGGGTAAGGGTGAGGGAGAAGAAGATGATACTTGAAGGATTAACGATGATGGTTTTGTCATACATGACAGAGTCCTGATCATGGTGGTAGACAGAAAGAAAAAGTTCCAAGGTAGAGCGTGGTTGAGTATTTAAATATGGGAGGATATGTATAGACTAGAACAGGGAAAGGAATACAAGTAAGATACTAAGGCTACACATAAGTGAAAAAAATCCTTCTTTCTTTGGAAATAATAATAGTTAATGCTTATTAAGGATGTACTACACAGGTGCTGTCAAGTGCTTTGCATACATATTTTTTAACTCTCACAAAAATCTAAAAGACAGGAAGTTTTTATTCCCATTTTACCATTAAGGAACAGAGAGGTTCCTTGCCTGGGAAGCTGTGAGAGGGACAGAATTGTGACTCAAAATCCTGACTCCAGATTGTGGAGGCTGGAAGGCAAAATCCTGTGATTTGATCACTTACTAAGACTGGTTACTTAGCCAAATGATTTACTGCTCTGCACCTTTGTTTCCTTATTCATAAGGCAGAATATTTTCCTTCCTATCTAACTTTCAGAGCTACTCTGACATACTTGAGAAATTGTTACTTTGTAAAGGGTAAATTATGATAGATATGTAACATATTTTTATTAAAAATGGACAAAATGACATCTAAGGCTTTAATTTAAAGAAAAGAAATTAAAGGTCTTAAACTTAAATGCCCTTCATTACTTCATTAATGTAGACAGGGTCATATAATTAAAATAAAGAGAGAAATAGTATTGTAAGCTTAAAGGGCAAGGAAAAAATTGGACAAGTTAATACTGGATAATCCCTGGTAGGACTACTATATTTACTCTAGTTTGATAATGGGAAATTTGCCAGACCATAACAAAGGAAATTCCAGATTATGATTTAGTAGATACTCTTATGTTGGCTTCAATGCCTTTTTGGTTTCTATATAGTCTGTCAACATTCATACCATCTTATATTAGTGCAGTGTGTCAGACATACAATTGCACTCACTATGGAAACCAAGATTTCTCATGAGATTCTGAACATCAGCATGACAGCAACATTGGATACATATACCCACACAAGAGCTTTTCTTTCTGAGTTTTCTCTTTTTCTTCTTTGGCTAAGACTAGAAAATGCAGAAATAAAGCCTGAAGCGTTTGGTTTTTGTTATTTCTTTGAACCTGAATATGAATTTCCTTCTATTTTCAATGCTGTTGTTGTTTAATCCAAACTACTTTACTTTTCTTTTTGCAATGCAGCAAATCTTAACAGCATGATGAAAGCATGGGTCGGAAGCATTATTCTTACTATTTTTGTTATTTTGGCTCAATAAAAAAATCTGTGTGGAAAAAAAGACAAAGGGGAAATTATGTCTATGCCCACCCACAACTGGAAAGCCCTCTTTAGTTAAAATAATTAAAGCCTAGTCTCTGGCTGGAGTCTGTGTGTGTATAAACCTCAGAGATAACATAAAAACGGCCTTCTGGGCATCCTCTGAGACAGAGGATGTTCAATCAGATTCCAAGAACTAAAGAACATGTGTTTTACAAGAAAGCAAGCCAAAATACAAACTTTCCTTTAAGAACTACAAATACCATATGGAAAATTGATCCCATAAACTAAGAAGAAAAACATAATAAAGGCACGGCTTTTGAGTCTCACTATGCCATTTAATGGATATAATCTAGTCTTTTACCTTAATTTCCAAAAAATGATTGAATTAAATGGGAAGATTTAACTAATAATTCAATACTATTTCTCACTGTATTAGTAAACTTTGTACAGATTTCTACCTTTTCTTGTTATTTTGCAAAATAAGCCAATATGAGAGAAAGGGGGCAGAGATGGGGAGACAGACCATTAATTTCATTGGTTTCCTGTATTATATGGTATTGTGGGTGTTTATGTTTCTTTTCAAGTAAAGCTGTAGGATAAAGAGTTTAAGTTCTAAGGAGTTTACCCAATATATAAGGAGAATAGAGAGGTGATAGTCTCTGTATTTGGGAACTTATTTACTTACTGTATTTGCTCATAATTACTAAGGCAGGAAGTTCTAAGTGCTTAAGTTAATCTTAAGTTCTAAGGAGTTACCCAGTATATAAGGAGAATAGAGAGGTGATAGTCTCTGTATTTGGGAACTTATTTACTTACTGTATTTGCTCATAATTACTAAGGAAGACAAGATGTCAGTGATGAGTTTATAAACTACAATTAGCATAAACTATATCCTTACATAAAGTTATATTTGTTACATGATCTTTACTATTATTTCCAAATGATACAGAAATAATGACATTTATCAAGTCTTGTATCTTTCATAGGTTCGTTTGCTTTGCTTGTAGTTTATAATAGTGTATTTAGTTTGTTTTTTTTTTTACTTTAGTCAATTTAAGCATACTTACATATTGCCCCTTTCAGATAATTCTGTCATTTCCTGGAGAATTATTTGTTTATGTTTTGCAATTTTTCATTATGTGCTTATCTTTTGAAGGGATTTTTGTTTTTCTTAAATGAAAAGTCCATCAACTGGCTTGTAAAATGACCCCTCCAAAACAGATTTAGGTTTATTTTTGTTTTGCACTCTATGAATATCATGGGTTTTGGGTAAAATTTTACCAATCTTTTCTTCGAGATTCCCATAGTATGAAAAAAGGGTAAATTTGAACTCCATACCAGAACAAACATAGGATTCTGGTCTTTATTTATTCCAAGGAATTTTTTATTTTCCTTTCCAGAACCCTGGGGACAGAAAAGCTTTGTAGCCATGGCCAAAATGTATGCAGTACTACTCCCAGTGAAAGGACCACTTTTGATGAATTCTGACTCTGCACAGACATCAGTTTAACTCCTTGCCTCATGCAGTTTCAAGACCTGTTCTCTAGTCCTCTCTGTGCAGATATTAATGCCAGACTTCTTACTGTTTGAGCCCTGTGAAAACCTGATGACTGACCTTCCCTGGTCTGGGCAAAATGAGTTTGCATCCTTTTGCTCTGCCTTTCAGTTTCCTTACCATTGGTGACATCTATGGATTTCCTTTTCTTTCCTGTAAATTCAATTCAATAAACTCAAATTCATCATTTTAGGCAATTTGTAGTAGAAGATGTTCCTGTCATTTTTCTGGAAATTTAAATCTGAAAGGACCTTTTCATTAATTTTATAAAGTTGACCTCACATTTGCAAACTTGAACACTTTCATAATCCTTGGTTCAGAACTCACTCTTATTGCTCTTCCATGGCTTGCTTTTACTAGTCATTGTTTTTTAAACTTACTTATTTTTGAGAGAGAGACAGAGAGAGAGAGACAGAGAGAGAGAGAGAGAGAGAGAGCAAACGAGCAGGGGAGGGGCAGAGAGAAAGGGAAACGAAGCAGGCTTCAGGCTCCAGGCTCTGAGCTGTCAACACAGAGCCCAGCACGGGGCTCGAACCCATGAACTATGAGATCATGACCTAAGCCGAAGTCAGATGCTTAATTGACTGAGCCACCAACGTGCCCCTTATTAGTAATTTTTAATAATATTATTAGTATCTTAAAACTCATACAAAATAAAACTTAGGATCTTGACGATAAGGTAGAACAGTGGACAAATGATGATATAGCAGTCAGAATGAATAATTCATAGTCACATCAGCCATATGCAATGGATCTTAGCAATATGCTATTAAGCATTAATAAGTTCCAAAAGATTAGAAGCACTATTACACCCATTTCAAAAAGTTATTAAAAAAAAAAAAAGCAAGAGAATATTGACTACTAGTTTCAAGTTGAAGTTTGTCTCTGGTGATGGTACTTGAGGGCAGGTATAAAAGTACAATAATGGGAGCAGGGAGCACTGCATAGTTAGATGTATATTATTTTCAAACTTTTTTCTTTTCTTTTCTTTTTTTTATTTATTTTTGAGACAGAGAGAGGCAGAGCATGAACGGGGTAGGGGCTGAGAGAGAGGGAGACACAGAATCGGAAGCAGGCTCCAGGCTCGGAGCCGTCAGCCCAGAGCCCGATGCGGGGCTCGAACTCACGGACCGTGAGATCATGACCTGAGCCGAAGTCAAGTCGGACGCTTAACCGACTGAGCCACCCAGGTGCCCCAAACCTTTTTATTTTCAACTCGAAACAGTTTTGTGTAAAATTCAGATATTGTCCACACTGCTCTGCCCTCTGACTGTGGAATTTCTTTTTTTTATTTGTATTCCCAAGTAGTTCTATAGTGTCTACTATTTGTAGGATTGCAAACAAAAGTGTCTACTTCAAAGTAGGGAGGTATTCTGATCTTTTTATAGCTGAAATGATGCAATGATGAGATCAATTCATAGTTATTTCATTGAGGCAGATTCACTGGATTGGGCAGACATTTCACAGGACTATATGAAAATAAACAGACCCAAGTTTTGGCTAAAGTTGTCTCATAGAAACTTGGTAAGCCCAAGACACACACCATTGTAGAAATAATGTGAATTTACACTTTTTGAGAAAGACGAAGAAAAATATTAATGTGATCTTATGGAGAAAAAATAAATTAACAGAAAAAATTTGTTATTCCCCACTTTTTTTTTCTAGATAGAGAAAAAATAATAATCACATGTCTGAGGAATTTCTGGTAAATTTATGATTGGGTAAAGAGTACCCTGGAAATAATCACAAATTAAGATACTCTAACTTCCAAAATATTCTCCCAGCCTTCTTCCTTGTCTGAGAGTTTTCAAGAATAGACTATTCTCATAATTTTTTTTAATTTTTAATTTCTTAATTTTCAAAAATTCCACTCAAATTGGTATAGTCCCCTTTCTTCCTGCCCCTCTCTTCTAAACACAACTGTACACCCATGAAATAACACAAAAGGCAACCAAAGGAGAGCTCTCAAAGATTCTAAGAAGATTATGGACTTGTTTGGAATCCCAGGATTTGAGAAATTGGCAACTTATCTTATGTTTCCCTACTCAACAGAAGAAATTGACCCAGATCCCTCATTTCTCAACCCCCAACCTAACAACATAAGGCAGCTCAGGTAGGCTCATTCTGCCACAGGATGGAATGGGTATATCTGACTATATCAGAAAAGCCCAACACCACTAAGAATGGATCAGAATCTGTGCCAACAATAAGTGGCCATTGGAAATGCCCTCTTGTTTGTTGTATCAACAAATGCTCATTCATTGGGCCTTTTTTTCCTATGTGATCTTTGTTTTTCACTTAGATGTGAATGACCTCACTCTGAGGGAACACTGGAGTGAAAATTAAGGACGCTTTTTTCCAAAGAGATTTACTTTTTCTGCTTTGAGAGGGATTCACTATCCATTAAAAACTACTATAATCTTCTTCATGCAGCCTGGCTTACAGTATCTTAGTTTCACCTCTCCTAGTTTCGAGTCTGGGTTTCAGGACTTCATGTTGATATGGTCATTGGTCAGCTTTAGCATTTACTTATAAATTTGAATTCCCATTTCTCTTTTTCTCTCTCTTTATCATAAAATATTATGTAGATACCATGAATGCATTAATCATCCTATTTTATATAAAATCAATTTAAATTTTGCAGCACAGACCGTCACAGCAACTGGTTTGGTTATGGCACAAAGCTAAATTCTCAAACAGACTTTTTGACTACTTAAAATCAATTAATACATGCTGGTGATTCTGCAACAACTCACTGGCTGGGGAATTACTGGTGTACCCAGTCAAGGCATTGAGAAACATTTTAGGATAAAAATTAAGCACTTTGATTACAAATTTTTAAGACTTATTCACATCTATCCCCAACTTTAACTGGGTGAGCATCACCATTTTTTTCTCTAAATTTCCCTTTGAAATTTTGAAAGGTCATTGAAAAATACATCGATACTTAACTTGAAAAGATATTTCAATGTGTGTTCCAGATGATTCTTTTCCATAGCTACCTAATAACTTTACCACATAGACAAAAAAAAATATAGGCTGTATTAAACTTTGTAAGAATTAGAAGCTAAATTTAAGTGCATACATTTATGAGAATAAATTGTTCACTTGAGAATGCCAAAAATCTTCATTTATCCTAAATGAAAGATGTTTATGAATAGTAGTACTGCTAAGAGAGTTACTCTTGATTTTTTAGATTTTAGCATGCAACATTCAATCTTGACTTATATCCACATAATGTGTTATATCATTAATTATAATAGCAATAGAAGAAAATGAACCCATAAAACACTCACTTTATACAAAGTGAATATAAATGATAAATAGAAGAAAGTCTTATACCTAAAATATAATCGAGGAAGTGAAAAACCTTAGGAATCTGTAATGTGTTTTGAATCTACAGCCCTACTGCAATGACTTAGAATTTTCCATCAAATCCTCAGCCATATCTTCTAGGATTTATTTAATAGTGCATTGAGTCCATGATTTTATAGATAGTGCACATTACGATCCCACGAGTAGCTTGTTCAAAATAGAGATTCGTGAAACTCATCACAGACCTATAAAATCAGAATCTCTGGAGATGAAAGTTGGGCATTTTTATTTTTTAAGATTTTTCAGTTAATCCCAGAATAAACAATTGAAGATTTTTACTTAATTGCTTAAGTTAACTTAATCCTCACATTCAAATTCTATGATTAATTTGGATCCTGCATTAACCAAAAACTGAACATAAATTTATTTTAATAAAATTGCCAAATCACAATCATAAAGAGGATTACTAACTTGACAATTCATTCACAAAGCCAAAAAAGAAAAAAAAATCACTGTTTTTTTTCTAGTTTGTGATTAATTTATGTACAATATTCCTTCCCTACTTATAAGAATTATTTTCTAAATACCACCTGCCTGCCTTCTGAAAGTCTATAGTAGTCACTCATAATTTAGCATATTTTTTTTCGGTGGGTAAATATCAAAACATTTTATTTCACAGATAGAATGCTAGTATCTTGGTATTAGGAACTTATGCCATATATTATGTTTTTACACAACTTTTATTTATTTTGAGAGAGAGAGAGAGAGAGAGAGAGAGAGAGAGAGAGAGAGAGAGAGAGCCTGAACAGGGAAGGGGCAGAGAGAGAGAGAGAGAGAGAGAATCCAAAGCAGGCTCCAGGTTCAGAGCTGTCAGCACAGAGCCTGACACGGGGCTTGAACTCACAACCGAGAGATCATGACCCGGGCGTAAGTCGGACACTCAACCAACTGAGCCACACAGATGCCACTGTTTTTACACAATTTTTAGAACAATATTTTTAAAGTATAAAAATGTGATTTAATGGGTAATCTTATATTATTATTATTACAATTACATACAACATAATACAGCAATTATATTTAAATTTGAATTTTTCATTTGATGGAAAGCATGCTACATTAAACAAATAAATAACAACAAAATCGCAATATTATTTTCCAGTTTAAGAGCTTGGAAATTAGTTGGTTTGATCTATTGTACACCACTATACCCTAGCTGGTTTCTGGAGTCTCCTTTCTTTCCAAATATATTTGGTGTGTAAGTATATAGCGAGTAAAATGAAAACTTGAAGAACTTGTCATTGTCTTGCATGTGATAGAATTTGTAGAATGTATATCTAAAAGGTTTTTGCATTTCTTGAATATTATTATTGTTTATTTCATCAATCTATGAGAAGCAAGATTTTTAAAACATTTTGCACAATATATAAATCTGTTTTTCTCTCCATGAACTCCACAAATATTGGCTACCATTTTAAATTACATATTAAAGACTTACATCTTCTCTAAACATTTATGTAAGAGAATGTCCTGTCTAAAGACATTAATTTCCTCTTGCAGAGTAAGTTCTTAATTTCTTTCTATTATATTACTACTCTGGATAATTAGAATCAGTGTACTGTACCCATGTTAGCATAGCATGTTGCTATTAGAAAACTTACTTAACGTAGTTAAGTTTCCATTTGAGATTTTTCATTTAACTATGATTTATATTAAGGAATATTAAGACTATATTAAGATCTATTCTATCTCCAGAATGTAAAATAAAAATTATAAATATCATTAAGAATTACAATTTCTAGGGGCATCTGTGTACCTCAGTCGGTTAAGCATCTGACTTCGGCTCAGGTCATGATCTCATGGCTCATGGGTTTGAGCCCCACATCGGGATCTGTGCTGACAGCTTGGAGCCTGGAGTCTGCTTCAGTTTCTGGGTCTCCCTCTTTCTCTGCGCATCCCCCACTCATGCTCTTTCTCCATCTCTCAAAAATGAATAAACATTAAAAAAATTAAAAAAAAAAGAATTACAATTTCTATATTGAAAATAATAATTTCCTAAATGAAAAATAAAAAAAATATAGATAGCTTTGTTTTCCACACTAACAAGAGAGAAATTGAAAATGACTTTGCCTTGTTTCTTTAGTTTATCAGTTTTATCAGTTTTATTGGTCCTATATCGAAGATTCATTGTATAAATCTTTCAAAGTAACTAGGTATTACAAGAATACTTTACAATGCAGCTCTGAGAGCAAAAATTCTTGACACAGGAAGCCATTTTTATAAATACATGTTTTCTTATAAGAATATTTTAACATGTCTCTATATGTCTTAGAGAAAATTCTATGCAGTTTTTCTTCCCCATTCAATCATCATTTCAGATTTTTTATTATAGTATGTCTACTATAACCAATAAACCAAATTACAAATGCTTCTAATTTTCAACCATTACTGAGATTTGCACTGTTAAGAGTTTTTAGGCTTTTTTTCTAATCTTTCCTGATCTGAAAGAATTCACATATTTAAACTAGAAGAGATAATGAAAACGCCATTCCTTCTAAATACAGCTTGCAGCAGTTTACTCACTGGGCTTGCTGACCTTTTCCTCCTCACTTTATTTATTTTTTTTTTTTAATTTTTTTTTTCAACGTTTTTTATTTATTTTTGGGACAGAGAGAGACAGAGCATGAACGGGGGAGGGGCAGAGAGAGAGGGAGACACAGAATCGGAAACAGGCTCCAGGCTCCAAGCCATCAGCCCAGAGCCTGACGCGGGGCTCAAACTCACGGACCGCGAGATCGTGACCTGGCTGAAGTCGGACGCTTAACCGACTGCGCCACCCAGGCGCCCCTCCTCCTCACTTTAGTAAGGCCAGCTAGTAGCTTTACCCCCTCTGCATTGAGCAGGAAGGATACAGTCCTTGCATTACTAATAGTTTCTAAACCACAAAAACAAACCCTAGAAATAAAAGGTAAATACAAATATTAAGAAAGCTAAAACGTTTGCTAATGGTTAGAATAAAACTTTTTTTTTAATTTAAGGTCTCTCCTAAGTTTAGGAAGACACAAAATAAAGTATACGGATGTGACAGTAGTTTTAGTAAATACTTAAAAACTAAAATAATAGGTCAGTGGTGTATCATTTCCAAAGTGCCAGAAAATAAAGAATCTTAGACTCTATGGCTAGCTGAACGTACTTACTATCTGTCATTCTCCTTATGCTGTTGCTTTGAAATAGCATAGCATGTTGCTTTGAAATAGTCTAATACTCACTTGCCCAGGGCAAATCATTGTTCAGGACAGGGGAACTTTCCAGAATACTGGCCACATGTATCTGAAGATGTAGGACACTCCAAGGGAAACATTTGGCATTCACGCCATTTCTTTACTGTTAGTGAAAATGTGCCCACTTGACAAAGCTTGTCTTACTTTTCAGGTAGCATGAATGAAAACCAAGAGACCAGCAGTATTCCACAGTCAAGTTCCTGAGTACTCCACTCCAATTATCCAACATTTTTAAAAGGATGTTTTAATAAAGCACTTGTCCAATAAGAGATTTAACAGTACTTGGGGACTATAATATGTCCCATTTCTCTTCTATTTCTCTTGATTTCCGTTTCTTAACCCAGCGTAGCAAACTGCTACAGGTTTTTACCAAAATGCAGTTAGCAGTAGTTGGAAATGTGTTATTTCTCATGACCAAAAGTGTTCAGCCGCATTATAATGGGTCACATTTGCATATAACTAGATGGCCAAGCAAGGTCTATTTCAGTGATTTGGCAAATTCAGCACAGTCAATACATTCATCACTGTTCTTGTCATCCTCTCTCAAAACACCATCTATTAAGTTAATCAGTCCAGCTTCACTCATTGGTGGTGCCTGTTCCTTTTCCTCCTTATGGATGCCAGCAATGACTGTGGAAAGTTCTAGGCTGTCAAGCAAATTATTGCTGTCATAATCATGCAGTTTGAAATAATGGAGCTGCAGTGCCTGTGGGAACATCTCTACCTCCGGTTTGTTGATGAAACCTTCTAGATACTCCATGATATGCTCTTGGTCATGCACTGTGTTCTTATCCAGGCCCATGCTGTTGGGATGGGAGAAGTTTGCCCCTGGCTCCTCAGCCCTAGTACCTAGAGCACAAAAAGCCCAGAGCAGGCCACATATGAAGGGGGTTCTGAGCAGCCACAGAGATCTCATTGTCACTGATGTGAAATGTTGAGGTTTGGGAGTGAACAGTCAAGAAAGAATTCTTTAGATGTCTTCAGTGCTAAAAGGATGGTTTTCTTAAAGTGGGGTCAGGACCTGTGGGCAGGAAGAGCTGCATTGGGGTTGTGAGGAGTCGCTCATTGTGTACTTTCAAGTGGGGAGGTAGTTAGGGATAGCATAAGTCTCTAAGGAATTTGGAAGCAAGGTTTCTAGGACCCTGCAGTGCTAGCTGTTGTTAGGAAAAGGTCACTTACTACTGTCTAGTAAAACCTTAGTTATGAGACGCTTCACATGTAGATCAGTGGCCATATGCTTGGACGATAAGTGCTATCATATATCTTGTGGGTTGGGTAGAGATAAAGAAAGTTTCCAAAGAGATTTTTTTTTTATAGCATCCTGGAGGTCAGGCTAATGTCAAACTAAGGTTGCCTTTTGCCTCTAGCAAACTATTAGCATCAAGACAGCCAAGCTCCTTAAGGAAGGTCACTCTACCTATCTCAAGTACTGGTCAAAGGGCTATAAGTTGTCATGAAGTTTATTTCTTTTTTTCTTTTGCATTTGTTCCCCACCTCAATCACTGGTACCCTCACTGCTCCCAGTTTCCAAGCAGTTTTCCTCAGACGTGAAGCTTTCCAGCCTACTTTTCATTATTTCTTAAAAAGAATCTTGTCATCACATTCTTTTAAATTTTTTTTTATGAAATTTATTGTCAAATTGGTTTCCATACAACACCCAGTGCTCATCCCAACAGGTGCCCTCCTCAATACCCATCGCCCACCCTCCCCTCCCTCCCACCCCCCATCAACCCTCAGTTTGTTCTCAGTTTTTAAGAGTCTCTTATGCTTTGGCTCTCTCCCACTCTAACCTCTTTTTTTTTTTCCCTTCCCCTCCCCCATGGGTTTCTGTTAAGTTTCTCAGGATCCACATAAGAGTGAAACCATATGGTATCTGTCTTTCTCTGTATGGCTTATTTCACTTAGCATAACACTCTCCAGTTCCATCCATGTTGCTACAAAGGGCCATATTTCATTCTTTCTCATTGCCACATAGTACTCCATTGTGTATATAAACCACAATTTTTTTATCCATTCATCAGTTGATGGACATTTTTTTAATGTTTATTTATTTTTGAGGGAGAGAGACAGATAAAGAGAGAGGGAGACAGAGACAGAGACAGAGACAGAGACAGAGACAGAGGAGGGGCCGAGAGAGAGGGACACACAGAATCCGAACCAGGCTCCAGGCTCTGAGCTGCTTAACTGACTGAGCCACCCAGGTGCCCCTTAACTTATTTGTCTTTAATTGGTAATAGTTTTGAAAGAACTTCCCAGATAAACTGTCTGTTTATTTTTAGTTATTGAAATTTAGTTAATAAATATATATTGTAAACTTCTAGAGTATGAGCAATAACATTATGAATCATATTACCTTGCTTTATTTATGGGTTGAAAGTAAGAGAAAGGTGCAACATTACCTACCCATTTTTCTCAGATAAAAGAAATTCCTGCATTCTAAAAGTTTAATAATCTGTTTTTGAAATGTACAAACAACTAAAACTTAGTTTTTCTCTCTCTTGTAGACTTTTTATTGAGGAAACTTCCATAATTCAATAGTTATACTTTTAATATTTTAATTGGGAACATTTAGAAAAGCGAATGTGCTACATTATTCTGTAACTGGAGATTCAGTTAGTCAGTATAATGATGGTTTTTTGCCAAAATTAATTCTGACAAGGAACATTGGCATAATATATTAAATGCCAAGCCATAGAAACAACACCCCAGAAATAGGAGCTGATGATTCAAGCTTGGCAGAGTCTCCTTGTGCTCAATATTAAAAACTAGCATAAAGCCTGGCCATAACAATATTTGAAAAGTAAAAATTTTTCCTTCCAACATGTTCCTCGAGTTCAAAAACATAATAATGGAGATATCAAAGACTGTCGGAAAATACAGGTCTAGAAAATAAGGTCAAGAGATGAACTTGGATTCTGCCACCAATAAATAATAGCCACAAATTATCATGGAAAGAATTTTTTGAAAGCTTTTAGACAGCTTCCATCTGAGACTGTGTTGGTCCTTACATTCGATCCTTTCCAGTAATGCTTTATGTTTGTTAATTCCTGATTAATGTTGTGAGATGGATTAATTTTTAAAGGTAACAAACATTACAAAAAAATATATAAATAATTTCAATTTAGCTAATTAACTCATGTCCTTATATTTGATCTTATCCAGATAACCATAGACTGTTTTTTTTTCCCTCAAAGTTCTTCAACAATTCTGGTTGTCTCTTCATTAATTCACACTACCCCTATAATGATGGTAGTATACTACAACATTCAAATTAAAGCCATGAAGTCCTAAATATGATTTACTCCACTTTACTGTGATTCACTTTAAAGTTAAGTAAAACATTTTCTTATTTAATCTTTAAGAAAGTGCTACTGCATATTCAAATCAATAGTATTAGTAGTCTAGTATATCTGTTTTATTTCACAAATGAGTAACTTGAGAATACAGGAAAACAGCAAATGAATTAATGAGTCCAATAAAAAAAATAAGTGGTAGAACAGTAATTTTCTCTGAAGATTCAATATTGTGCAAAGATGTAGGGGTAAAGAACTGTGCTAACATCCAGTTTTAAGTTTCTAAATCATCTTGGCTATTCTGCAGTAACAGGATCTGAGCCACTGGGAATAGACATGCATATGTGACTGTGTGTGTGCATGTATGGGTGTATGTTTAGTATGTATTGCTATATTTTGTCATATAGAGTATGTTTACAATTACATATATACTATATTCTCTTTCACAGAGAAACACAGCAACCTATATTTGCATTTAATATATATTGTTTTACAACTAGCATTTCAGTTTATAAAACTTAAAATATATTTGGTTAATTCAAAAAATGTCTGATTAACAAGGAAACTCTATTTTGTTAAAATCTCAGCTCAAATATCAGACATGCAGTATGAAAAATATGAAACACACAAACCATAGTTTCATAGAACTGGAAATGCTTTAAGAGAGCATATAAACTGAACCATCATTTAAAAGATGAAGAAAAGTCCTCTTTCAATGAAGTAATACCATTCAGAATATCTTAAGGAGTAGAAGGAACTTTTTATGAGAACACATAACACAGTAGACTAGTGTTGTAATAGTGTAAACACTGATTATGACTAAGTAGAAAGCAGTATTAAATAAAGAGACAGTATTGTACACAGGTTAAAAGTTTGCATTCTGGAACTAATTTTTGAATTCTGGTTTCCATATACTTTATTTAGCTGTTGAGCTATTTTATCTCTTCACTTTCCATTTTAGGATAATAATGCTACATTTTTCATGGCATTGGTAACTATGTATTAGTGTAGATACATTAGAGTCTAGCGTATATTATGCATCCATAAATATTATTGAATATTATTAATATATATTATATATAATTCATATAATAATATATTATATAATGTATATAAATAATGAATATTGTTATAATAGTTATTATTATTTACTGTATTAAAGCAATTATGAGAAACTGTGAAAGAACAGATACTATCTTTCCCTACTTTTTATTGTATTTGGAAGGAGAAAGGGACACTAAGCATAATTCATTTTCAGGTAAATATGGTTATCAAGGCTTTAATTTTAAAGAAACCAATACTTAGTGAAATGGGGCTTAAATATTAGTAAGTGCCCTTATATGGTCTCCACTGGGCAATCCAACAAACCAAGCTGCATTATGTTGGTGAGAAAAAAAAAAGACAATGGAATTTGTTCCACACTCTCAGGTGACTTCTAAGGAATTGACTGTTCAAACTGAAGAAACCCAAGAATGTTCAGGAAATGTTACTAAAGAAAGGAAGGAAAGCATAAATGGAATTAGGCACTTCGTTTTCCTGAACTGAGGACATAAATCAATTTCATTTCACATTCTATTCTGACAATTTGCTGGTGTCTTCATTGATAGCTACTTGGAAAATGTCTCATACTATGTTTATATTTTTCAAGAGAGGGGATAATATAACAATGTTACAGGCAAGAAGAGGAGGGAGGTTACAGGCAAGAAGAGGAGGTAGTCTATCAGAAACTTTCTATTCTAGATTATAGAGTCAAAGAACCTAAGAATTCAAACATTCTCAGAAATAATATAGTTCCCCTTTCAATCTAATTGCTGGAATGTCTCACATGTTTGAAATGTAAATCACATGCCTTATTAGATTTTGAGTTTCTTCAGAACAAAAACTAGGAAGAATAGGTTAAATCTTCAGGCAAAAAATATTTGAGTCAATAAAAATGAATATTTCTAACAAGTAAAGCTGTCCAATAGTGAAATACACTTTCTTTTAAGTAGTGAGTACGCTTTTTGAGGAATTGTTTCAGAGACTTGATGACATATAACTTCTGGATTAAAGGGAAACAATTAGGGTAGATAACATTTAGTTTATGAGCTAATTTTAAAATTCAGTGATCTCATGAATGTCATCTGTACCTATCTTAGCAAAATTACATAGGAAACAGACATTATTAAAAATTAATTCCTCATTCATGGGGCATCTGGCTGGCTCAGTCGGCAGAGCACATGACTCTTGATCTCAAGATCATGAATTCAAGCTCCATGTTGGGAGTGAAGTGTACTTAAAAAAAAATCTTCATTATAAAATTAAAAATAGAAGGTAGACTGTACTGTTGGAAAACCCCAAACAACGTTTCTGTGATGAAATGCTAAAATATGCTCTTCAAACATAAAATAACTAAGATGGATTATAAAAGCATGCTTGAGTGATATTATAAAGGTGAAAATAATGAGTAATAAAAACAAGCAAAAAACTATTAGATATGCCAAGATTTTGAAGACATAAGCTAAAACAGATAATTTTCTTGTATTATAAAATATAAATGATGGACCTCCTGTGTACAATCCGCCACATTTGGAAACCCAGATCTACTCCATTCTTAGAACTCCTTTTATTCAGCTCAACTGTTCAAAGAAAGATTCTCTACAGGAACGGCTGAGATATTCACTTGTAGGAGGTAAGACTTAAAATTTCAAATAAATCACTTCTAAGCTATTTTACAAGATATTCATGTGAGATATTTTGTAATCGTTAGGAACAGATTATCATGCAACATATTTTAAAGTAAGAACTTAAACAAGACAACAGAAATAACATAGTACATAATGTACTTTTATTTCTGTTTTATTACCTCATCATTCTCAGGAAATACAAATAATCAATTCGCACTTTGGAGACTAAGTGTTGATCCTCCTTCTTTGGCCACCACTCAGAATTTCCAATATGATGCATTTCAAGGGATTCAGGAACCTATGACTTTCCAGCTACTTATTGAAGTTACTGATGAATTAGGTGGGAATAAAGCAAGTCAGCTGTCAGCCACTATAATAGTCATAATTCATGTGTTTCCTTGGACCACAATGCAGCCAACTTTTTCCACAAAAACAAGTACAACTACAGTAAGTACTTAGTGATGAAATGTAATTCTAAAGTAGTCTGAATTAGTCATAAACATAGAAACTATTTGGGAACTTTTACAAGAGTTATTCTTATATTTTGGCAATAAAAGACATTAATGAAATAGTTACTTTAATACATAGAATTTCCATTATCAAAGTAGTGAAAAATTGTTACAGTTGTTAGTTGCTAATTTTGAGTCAGGTAAATATAAATGTTAATCATTTTTATAGGTCTTTTTGATATTATTTAGTTTAGATTCTTAGTAATTCTGTTCTCATCACATTATACTTTTCTGTATTTAAATGAACACTCATGAGGTTTTCTTATATACTTAGTACTATAAATTTTACAAACATATTTGAAAAGCTTGTTTCCTTGAAAAGTATGTAATTTCACTGGAAGACAAGATATACATTTAGAATAATTTAAATAAATCCTTGACAATGTCAAATGATAGGGCAATTGTTATTTAACTCTGAGCTTGAAAATAAGGTAAGTTTATTTGGGTGAGATAAGCAGTAAGTTCTCTACAATAGAAAAGAAAAAAATAATAATATAGTTCTTTAAGGACATATTTTAAAAATTTTTAAATTTTATTAAATTTATTTATTTATTTATGTATGTATGTATGTATGTATGTATGTATGTATGTAGGTATGTAAGTAAGTAAGTAAGTAAGTAAAGAGAAGAAGAAAAGCTTTGCAGGGGGGAGGTATAGAATTACCTAGGAAGAATATAATCTATTCTAAGAATATAATCTATTCTAATCTATTCTATTCTAAGGAAATGCTAAGAAGGTAGTGAAGCTGGAAGTTAGATTTGTATTAGGAAAACAAAGCTCATATTGGTAATGTAAAATAATTGAGCATGGGATATCCTGAATGCAGAGATTAGAAGTCTGGATGATTACTGAAAACAGAAAGTTATAAGTTTCATAGCAGAAGACAGACTCACAATGCCTCATAAACTTTGTTAATGTGGAAATAAAGAGAAAATTAATGATGCATAGGAAAACTTTCTATGGAATATGCTGTTTGATTTCTAACAGGTGGACTGTGAACATCAAAGTAGGAATTCATATCCATAACTCCACTCACATTATTATGATGCTGCCTATATAACAAAGCTAACCCAACAAGATATGTTTGAATTAAAATAGCCATTTGCTGGAAAAAATTTATAGAAAATTTCTCCCTTGCTTGACTTCACAGTCAAGAAGTTTTGCATTGGCTATACAAAATCATCATAATACAATTTGGATAGTCTTAATCCAAAGAAAACAAAACATTGAATTAAAGTGGTGTGGGACTGTTAATGCTCCCAAGGGCCTACCAGAAGGAAATTTAAATTCTCTCTGTGAGAGAATAGCAGTATCCTAAGCCTCCAATTATTTCTAACAATTTTTCAATCCACTGAACACTACATGATTAAATATAGCTAGGCACATGAGAAAATAAGATTTCATAACCAAGAAGCAACAAAACCACAAAAAGCATAAACAGAAACACAATAACTACAGAAATGTTCAAAATCAAACTGCAAAATAATTATGCCTATTTAGTTCAAGAGATATAAACCAAGTTTGAAATTGGGTCAGAGTATGAGAGACCATACAAATAACAGAATATTTGAAAACATATCAAATATATCTAGAAATTAAAAATACAGTAGCTGAAATTAAATCCTGGCCATACTGATATACAGGATATATAAACACTAAAATGAACAATTACTGAATACACATTTTTTTGAGCACACATGAATGAATATATTAAGCTATAAAGCATATCTGAACAGATTTCAGCAGACTGAAATCATGCTATTATCTGTGACTTTAAGAAATTATACTAGAGATCAAAACAAATAGGTATTTAGAAGTTAAAGGAATAAAGAATATTTTATATGAATGAATTAAATGCTACATAATAAAACTGTGAGAAGTTAAAACAGAATTGAAAGCTATATATTTTCCCCTAAGTACCATTTTAACTGCATCTCAGTTAAACTGAGTTAACTGGTTTTAATATGTAGTATTTTTGTTACCATTCATTTAAAGACATTATCTATTTCCTTAAAACTTCTTATTTTCCCTGCATGTTAATTAAAACTACATTTCATCTGAAGTTAGAAAGAGAAGAAGAAAAATAAATAAATAAATAAATAAATAAATTTTATTAGAGATTTTTAAAATAAATGAAATGATAAGAAATGAATTTAATGAAATAGAAACAAACATAGAAAATCGAAGCCAAAAGTCAGTTATTTGAAAATGATAATAAAATCTATATATTACTCTGGGGAGGCTGAGAGTGAGCAAGAGTGAAGTCCCATTTTACCAATGTCAGAATGAACGGGAAGACAACTGGTGTGGCATCTCTTAAGAAAAGGGAAGGGGGGGGCACCTGGGTGGCTCAGTCAGTTGAGCGTCTGACTTCAGCTCAGGTCATGATCTCACAGCTTGTGAGTTTGAGCCCCGCGTCGGGCTCTGTGCTGACAGCTCAGAGCCTGGAGCCTGTTTCAGATTCTGTGTCTCCCTCTCTCTCTGCCCCTAACCCACTCTCATTCTGTCTCTGTCAAAAATAAACATTAAAAAAAATTAAAAAAAAAAAAAAAAGAAAAGGGAAGGGAAGGGAAGGGAAAGGAAGGGAAAGAAAAGAGAGTGGAAGAAAAGAAAAGAAAAGAGAAAAGAAAAAAGGAAAGGATAGGAAAGGAAAGGAAAAGAAGACATTCCTAAGAGAATAAACAACCTTTTCATTATGTTTGAAGAAGGAAAATCAACATTTGTTCTACCCCAAATAAAGACTTAATATAAAATACAATGATTAAGATAGTATGGTGTGGATTCATGAAGACAAATAGACAAGAGAACAGAATAGAAAGTCTAGTTAATGATCCACAACACATAGATATATGATTTATATCAAACGTATTACTACAGAGCAGTAATAAAAGGATGATAGGTTCAATAAATTATACTGGGCAGTGGTCACGTATATAGACAAAACAAGAATGATCCTCCATCCAAATTTGTAGATGAATTCATAGACTTAAATGGCAAAAGTAAACAAAATTAGTGGACACCTGACTAGCTCAGTCAATGGAGCATGCAATCTTGATCTTGGGGTTGTGAGTTCAAGCCCCATGTTCAGTGTAGAGATGACAAAAAAAAAATAAAATCTTTAAAAAAATAAATGAAATTACTATACTTTAGAAAGAATATAAGACACCAACTTAATACATTTTGGGTAGGAAAAGATTTTTAAATAAGACCAAAAAAAAAAAAAAAAAAAGAAAAAAGAAACCGAAAACAGCCATAAGGAAAATTTTTAGGGAATTGAATACTTTAGAATTAAGAACTTCTTATTATAGATAAAATGGTAGGATATTTTACTATGTGACTTTTGCTCCAGTATAAGTTTAGTGGAGAAGACCACTCAGTAAGTTAAACAATATGGGGCATAAGGGGACAATTAGCGAGATTGTGTTATGAGTATCTGGTGAGTTATTGTACTAGTTTTATATATTTCTGTATGTATTTTAGGCATCACAAAATAATGGTTGTAAAATAATTGAAAGGAATTAACCTGAGATTCCTATGTACTTTGTCAAGCTATTCCTATTTAATGCTTCAAAATTTTCCCCAAACGCCCTTCACCACTAAAGTATTGCCACTTATTTTGTAGCTAAATGAAAACTGTCTGCTTTGGAACTTTTAATCACATATATTATAGTCAAACCCTGAAATCTATTATTTTAAAAAAGTATGAACACTCTCCTAGTCATTCAGTAAATTAATTATTAGTCCCTACTCCTATCCCAGGGTATGTGACCATGAAACTTTCTTTCACATTCCACAAATATATATTCAAATCATTTTATAAGTCAAGTAAATATTGCCCAAGTATTAGTAATATTGTAAGATATTATAGCAGCATTCTAACTATTAAATTGTATTGTTTTTCATTTCTGACTCAATGTGAATGTCATCTACCTATTCTGAGTCAATGTTCTCTACTGGGTCTTGCTTCTTTGGGACAGATCATTCTAGCCTGTACCATGGTGGAAAAAAATAATATAACTTATATCAACACGTAGAGTTTTATCATCTAAATTTCTGATTAATAAAGCAAAATCTAGCGAAGCAGAATGTTTGTAATAAAGCACAACAGGCAGAATAAAAACAGTCTGTAGAAACATGTAAAAGGAGTTTCAGATTTGTAGTTGAATGGTATTGTAATCCATATAATTCTCTTGAAAAACTACAGTAGGCTTGTTAAACGAGGAAAACCAATTAATGCTGCCTGGAAATGATTCTAAATGTGTGACTTAAGAATTTACTCCCAAAGACTATAACCAATGTCTTTGCTATTTTCCAAAAGCCATATTAGCTTTTAAGTTTACATGTGTACTTACATAATACACACATTTCTACAAGGAGATATATATGCTTCTCTTTGCAAAAAGTATTACCAAACAAGAAGCAACCTTAGAAATTCTGTAGTTCAATCCATCCATTGTGCAGGAAGGGGAAACAATAGCCTAATAACTTATAAATTATATGCTCTTGTGAGTAAACAGACAAAAACACCTGCATATTTAAGATAGGTTTTTAAAAGTTAATATTTCTACAGGCTTATTTAATGTATTATTGACTAGCTATTATTTATATTTGAGTATGTTATAAAATTACATAGTAAAGATCACTTATGTCTTTAAGTTATCTATTTATCAAACACATGATGAGGCCCTATGCTAGTAGGAGTACAAAGCTGAATAAGTCAGAGAAAAACCTTCTTGCCATAAACAATAGAATACAGCTTGAAATGGCTTAAATAATAAAAACTCAGCTTCAAGAAGTAGTGGACTATTAGGACAAAAATTTGAACATCTCTATACATCAACCTAAAGAATATGGACTTTATCTTCCAATCAGAAAGGATCAAAAGAGGTATTACAAGAAAAGGGTAATAGGATGATTGGATAGGTCCAGTAAGTATAGAGTACATGAAGGGAAGATTGGAGAATAGAGAAAGCAGTGCTCATGAAACCAGTTAGGATCTTATTTTAACAATCCAGACAAGAGAGGTCTCAAAATAAGGCAATGAAACTTCATGTAAAGATGATGGGCTAGATCTGAAATATATGTAAACAGTAATATTCACCATTTACTATGTTTGGAACTTGTGTATTACAATATATCGTGGGAAAGAGAATTTCTCTTAGTATTTAGTCATTATTATTAGACTACATTTTAAAAAATAAGGCCAATCTTTCTTTCAATTTAAAATGTTGAATGAGATATTAAAACTTAAAAACATTTCTAAGTGGTTAGAATACACTGCCAGAATTTTATCTGCTTCTAAAATATAACTATATAACTATAAAATCCACTACAAAAATAGAACGTTCTTAAAGCCAGTCTGCTAGCAATGTGCATCCATGAGTTACAAAGAAATTAAGGTCTGAGGATAAAAAACTCAAAGTAATTAAAAATAAATCCAATCATATTATAAATATTATAGGAGGCATCTTCAGCTTGACATTTACTTATAAATGCAGATTTTTAACAACAAAAGAAAACATTATCCTAAGTTCATAAATTGTGCTCTAGTAAATGCATTCAATAAAGACCTCAGCATCTTTTACAATGCCAAGTATGGTAGTTGATAAATTAGAGGAACAATAACTATACGTTATACGAAAGATATGTGATCGTGATCATTCTTAATTGGGGGCAGGGAGGGTTCATAAACTGTTGCCGAATCTGATGAAAGCTACGGTCTCTCTCTCCAGAACAATGTACACATGTATATGCACATGCACTTTTATATTCAACATCAGAGGCTTGTGAAACCCATCCATGAAACCCAGATTAAGAAAGAAACCCTGAATAAAGACAAGAGTTTATTCCTGCTTCTGAATTTGGGGGAAAAACAGTTTCCATGAGCAAAACCTATTTCTATCATTATAAAATAAACAAAGTGAAATAAGCCACTAAAATAACTATGATGAAAATTTTATTAATATATTCCTTAAATATATTAGCATTTGGCACGCTCTTATTATGCTCTTATAATAAGTAAATAATACCTTGAAGCTTAGAAAGGAACCTTAGAAAGGAGAGAATCTTTTATCGTAAATGTAGGTAGACTTAAATAAGCTAATAATAAATAAGCCCAACCCCAGACTAAGTAAAATAAATAAAAATGCTATAAATCATCTTCTGATTAACCCTTCATCTTTAAGCCCATACCTGCCTACTCAGAGGTCCTTCTCAGGGCAGGTAGAGAAGAGAGAAACTAACTCACGTCTCATGAAATGAATTAAACTTGTCCAATTTACATCCAGATTGGCTAAAGAGACAATGAGGTAACTGGCTAGACACCATTTCCTGTAAATATAATCCTCAAAGGATTATGAATCAAAATTCCTGAAACTATCAGCATGAAGCAAATTGAGTTCTGTAGTAAAAAAATAATAAAAAACACACAAAACCCAGAATTAATATCCATAAATAGTATTAATTTATAACTATATTTTTACTCTGATTTCAACATAAACAATGCATGGGTAAATAGTAGAGGGGAGAAAGTTTCTATAAATAAGTCTGTCCAATATTTTCATCAATTCTTCTAGTTACCCATCGCTGTTTCATGATGTGTATCAGAAGGATGAAAAGGTCTTTAACCCACTAATGAAAAACTTGAAAAAGGCATTAGATGCACAGAGTGACTTAATCTGAATTTTTAAGACTAATCCTAAAGATACTGCTGCTCAGAGACATATGCTTACAGAGGAGGAGTTAGGTCTATAAATTTACATGCTTCCTACACTATTGTGCTCACTAGAGAGGCATATTATTTTCCCAAGGCTGATTTTGACTCATCGAAGACCAAGCCTTTACTAGTATGATACCCCACAAGATAATTTGAAATCAATCAAATATGTCTAGAATTTGTTTTCAGCTGATAATTTGGAACAATGGTGCTCATTCAAACTAATGAGAGACTACTATTATTTATTCAGAAGTTTTGTAAACTGGTTGTTTAACCTTTAGTAGCTTGCAATCAGTCATGATGAGAATTGGTAAATTGGAATGTGGTAAATAATACATACCAGGATTTTTTCCTGCTTTTTAAGAGGTAGTTTACCAGAACACTACTGGACCTGTTCATCTTATTCTTTAATAGATGTAGCAAGGTGGAAGAAATTTAAACTGGGTAGGAAGAAGATTTAAGTAAGAATAGCAAAAACTTCTGTATAATAAGCAAAAGTTTAGCTACCAAAAAGTGAAAGAACATTTACTTTATTTTCCCACCCCTCATTTCAAAAGCACTATAGCCATATTTTTTATAGATCAGTATCCATAGAAGCCACTGGCGTGTTCTACTGACCTGAGTCTAGTCTTCACTTCTTATATCTACCTAATATTACCGAAGAAACTAGGGAAATATATTACTTATGGTGAGCTGTGCTTTAACATCCACTCTGCCTTGGATACCTAGGAAGTGGAGACCATCATGTACTTCTATAATCACCCAACATCTCTTACCCCAAACTAAATTTATCTTGTTCTTTGACGTTTCTAATATGAATAAATAATGATACAGTAGAATTTGTAATTGTGGTTACGATTTGATTGTCTACCAAATGCTATAAGCTTATAGAAGTATTTTTATTGCTCATAGCAACCTTACTAACAAGGCAACACCATCCCAAAAAGGAACCAATTTCCCCCGAGTTTAACTGACAGTCTGATAATTTCAGCCCGATCTATTTTCAGCTGCCACATTTGTTCTATTATTCCATTATTACTGTATTTCTTAAACTTGATTAATTCATGTAACCCTTTTAAAGAAAAAAGGGAAGAAGAAAAAAAAAAACCTTCCAAGATATTCAACATTGATTTACATTGTTATAACAATAGAAATATATGTATATTTAATTATAATTTTTAAATGTAGTAACAGAATTATAACAAATTCATCTCTCTTATTTTAAATTATTCTTAAGAATAAATCTGTAAAACAAGCATTGATGTAATGGGTTGACAATGATGAATATAATATAATACTTTTATGGTAGGCCAGAATTGGAGAGAGTGTGAAGTAACACATAACAGGAAAGCGTGCCTATTTTTATCTGCTCTCACAGAGCATGCAGGAAGATGTATTATGAGATATGATATATGTATACCTCTGTGGGGAATAGCAATATAAGTTCCCTTGAACCTACGGGGGAAAATGGAAATCTTTGCTTCATATCTCAAGTCATTCTGCTGTTCAACCTCTAACTATAAACCAAGTAATTTTTCTTCTTAAGTAGCAGACATGGGAACTAGGTGGCTAAGTCACTCTTCTGTCTTCAGGTGAGGCTTGGGAGCAAAGTCTCTTAGTGACTCTCAAAACACTGCACTTTTTCTTCTATGCTGAGAAGTGACATAGTTATCCAAGTGTTGGGCATTTATTTCCATGTATTTTAAGCATCACATTTATATACCCTATAAGAAAATCAGCTCCATGAATAAATAGTGAGAATCACATTTTACAATCATTTATTTCTTGGTCTTTTTGTTCAGCTAAGTCCCCATAGGAAATAGGCACAATGTAACAGAAGACTTATGGAAGCGAGTATTTAAAAATGTGTAGGCAGAGGCATGGAAAACCACCATGGCATAACTTTGCCTGTCACTTCATAAGCAAATTACATCCTCGACAATTGGTATATGATTTTCTTCTTTGATTCTACTGGACTATTCTATTGCCTAAAATACATGACTAACTCTTCCTGAGCTACATAACAGAACACCTATGGTTTATTTTTAAGGTAAATAGTACCTTACTAATTAAAAAGAGAAAATTGCTTACATTAGTATCTTGACTGGAGGCTTACGTACTTTAAGAAACAATGCTCTTCTAAATAAACACTTCCCTCCCCTCAGGGGGAAGAAATATATATATATTTTTGATTGTATTTATATGTATATATATATATATTTTTTTCAGTATATGTGTTTGGTCACATATACTCTAATCCCTACACTGAAGTCCCGAAAGTTGTGGATGCCTTCGTCAATTTAAAAATTTATAATTGTCTGCTATATATCAGATTCCTTATGTAAGGAGAACATTAAATCAAACTTAAAAAAATAAAGGCTAGTCTAAATACAAGTATAAAGCAATGCTCAGCTTCATGATATGGGTCATTAATTTTTATCATATGTATTTCACATATATGCATATTTAAGTACATTGATATTAGATTTAATAGTACTTCATTTTAAGATAGAGTATAACTCTCTTTGGAACTTGTTATTAGTACAGTTGATTTATTTTAAAATTATTTATAAACTAGAAACCAATAATGTATATACATTTAACATAACATTAAACACATTTTAATAACTTAAACATTTAAAATTTTACTATTAAAATATTAAATAATATTTTACAAAATATAAAATCACATGGCTTTTAAGACCAATAAAATAGGTAATCAAAGTGAGACAAATCACTGATTAAAGAGACTTAGGAAATGTTTTCATTTTGTTTTGCATTCCTAAATACTGTCTTTTTGCTAGTGGCCCTGTCTTTCATTCTAGGAAAATAATACTTGTGTTATTAATTACTTTAAACTTCTGTTGTTGTATTTTTAAATAATTTTTCCTGTTTTTGTTTTGCATTTATTCTCATTTTATATCATTTACTAATTTTATTAGCACTTCAGAAATGAGAATGAATAAGAAGTTCTAGGAGTAATATCATAGTTTAAAAAAAGGAATGAAATTTTAATAATAAATTCATGCTCAGGAAACACATTAACAACATTACTTTTTAAATTCTTACTATACTCATTCGTTCTTAGTATGACCAGGTCTCCTAATCAAAAGGAAGTTAACATTTTCAAATGGAAGTTTGAAATGAAAGAAATAATAATATAATTTCACATTAATTCTGTCAAAATAATTTTTACATGGACAGCAAAGAGTCTCAAGGCCCACGTTGTGGAACAGAAAGAATGTAGTCTTGGGAATAAGGCAGATCTTGGTTTGAATCCCTGGTTTGAATCAATAACTGTGTTAAAAAAGAAACAACAGACCCAAAATGGAGTCATTTGTGCTAAGCTCCACGTCAGCAGACCAACACTTAATACCCAACTTAATTGCAGTTTTAGCCCCTCCTAGGAATGTAATCATAACTGGTCAGTCTGGAATTTCCGGGTCAGCATTAGTGAAGTGATCTGCCTGACAGACCCCTTCTATCTTCCAAAGAAAGATGAAGTAATTGGATATTTTCTTGCCCCTCATCCTTTCTGCCTTAAAAGCTTTCCATTTTGTGCAGCTCTGTGGAACTCCTTTCTATTGCTAGATGGGATGCTGCCAGATCTATGAATCATTGAATAAACCCAACTTGATCTTTAAATTTACTCAGTTGAATTTGTTTTTTAACAGCCGTGAACCTGGCATGACTTATTTACCACCTCTGAGCCTCAGTTTCTAATCTGTCAATGGAGATTATTAAAAGTTACTTCAGAAGCCTCTCCTAGTACAGTGCCCAGAACATAGGAGATGACTAATAAGTATAGCCTTATATTAGTTATTTTATAAATGTTTATTAATTGCTGAAAAGAGAAAAAGATTGTTTGAAAACGTTTGGCACAAGTGATGGCGGATATGGTGTTCAAACCTCTTGAAGGACAATAGAATTTACCACCCCAAAATATGCCTCTTTGGCATAAGAATTATTTTATTTTAGGCTGATTATTTTTAAGAAACAGCAAACACAGAGAAAACTCTGAAAACAGAGTAGAAGTTACCCTTTTGCAAGAGACATCTGTAAGGGAAATCTCTATTTATAAGGGCACCTACCTCTCCCAAGAGGAAGATGAGTGAATTTCTCTAAACTCTTTATCAATGGAAAAGTAAGTGACTTAAATCTGCATACCAACCTTACTCTTGTTTACTGTGCTTTTCCTGGTGATCTCTCACATCTGGCTTCTCTTTGCACTTCACCCCAACCACATCATCTAGAGATGGTATTTAAGGTGGTGCCTTGAGCCATTTTGGAGAACTACTCAATTTTCCTGTGTATCTATCACATATACAGGAGGTTTACATGTTATTAAACTTGTTTTTTTCTGTTAATCTATCTTTTATCACAGAGGGCTCTAAGCCAAGAACGTAAGAAGGTAGAATAAAAATTATTTTCCTTCCCTATACTCTACTTGTCATTTGTGGTTCCCAATAAGGAAAATAAGAAAAAAAAAAGTTTTCATGTTTTCTTTGTTTTAACACTAAAAATTACTTATTTTCTATAGAAATCTGGTTTATACTTGATTTTAAATCTTTGAGACACTGCATGAGAAGCACCTATTTTATAAACTTGAAGCAGAGTTTCTTATTGGCAGACTTAAAAACTATCTTCAATGAGAGTTAAACGAAGTAATTTGAAAGTCAGCAGAAATACATAAACTGTGTTTTACCAGGTTAGAGCCTTGCACATCTGCTGTGACTCTAAAACCCACTGACGAAAGATGTCATGACAGGGGAAATATTAGTATTGTCTTTTCTGTAAAATATAACAAGTTAAGTGATTATGGTTATGAATCAAACCAAATTAACTGCACACAGATGTAAGAAGCTTGGTACGTAGTCAAATAACAGATGAGAAATTCTTTTGTTTTCACTGGTGATTTACCTAATGGTGAGATAAATGTCTGATGACATACGTAGTCCAGTGTCCTGTCAATCCTTAGCCATTTATTTCATCACTCCTCATGTTCATGACAAAGAAGAGTAACTACATGATTATTCAACTATAAGAGTATTTTCATGGTTTCTGCTTAAGGAAGCCCATAAGCAGTTAAAAAAAAAAAGTTTCAACCTATATTTAAAACGTAAATATAAAAAGATAATACTTTGCATATTAATATATACATGATCTAAATTAAGTACCAGAAATTCTAGGATGAAATAAATAAAATTTTAATAATTTTTCTTACAAGGAAATAATTCCACTAGTATATTAATAAACCTTTGTACCTAGTCATGAAATCTATGTTTATAAGTATATCTATACATAGATATACATATACTTCTGATATTCTGGGAGTTCAAATAACTTCACCAAAGTCAGACCTAATAAGTGGTAGAACCAAGAAGACTGGCAAAAAGATAGTGAAATGGCAGAGGTTCAAGCAATCTTCTGATGTGATGAGTTAGAGAAAAGAGTGAAATAAAGTCAAGGGATGGACAGGACTCATATCATGCAAATACTTACAATGCAAGTAATACTTGCAAATACTACATGCAAGTAGGCTTATAGATTTATTTCCACTGAAACAAATTACAAGTCATCAAGACACATGCTACAAGGAAAGAGTAAACAATTGTTTGGTAGTACAGACAACATCATGAATTCTGGCTTGGAGAATTTGGGAAGTTCCAAGAAAAGATATTTGAAATTTATGTAGGCCTTTGATGGGTAGAACAGGAAGCAAATATATTTAGAAATGGTGTAAATTGAGGAACAGAGACGTAAGAGTACATGGTCTTTTCTTGAAAGGAGAAAAATAAAGTGTGCCGAGAGCATGTAAGGAGGGCGGGCCAGAAGTAAGCCTAGGAAGGTAGATACTAGGAAGGCTGATACAAGTCTAGAGTTAATATTATGGATTTTAGCCTTTGTTTTGTAGACAATACAAAGCCAATTTATATTCCCGGGAAGTGTAAATGAAGGGTCAGGATTAAAATTACATCAGTAGAGTAGACAATAGAAGGAGAAGAGGGGAAGACAGGGGCAACAAGGACAGTTAGGTCACTACTGCAGGAAGTAAGACAGGAGTAAATGTCCTTGTTTTCATGATTATTACCTACTGGGGACTTCAAAAAATTAAAAATCAATTAAAACGTAAGGTGATAATGTAATAAAGTATGGAGACACTGAGAGTGTGAGATGCTAATCCTCAAATTCAGTTTTTAAAAACTGTTTTGAATCATAAACTGGAAGAGTATTTAATTGAGAGAACAAAACCTGCATATAAGACATATTTAAATATTTACTGTGTACATGGATTATCTAAGGGGTGAGAATAACTGTATGTATTCTACAAAGGATGTTGCAAGGATCAAATAAAACAAGAGACACAAAAGGGTTATTAATAAACATGTGAATACAAGTCATTAATGTTATAATTAATTCCTGTAGAAAATTTTGCTTTTTTATATAATTCCTGGGGGTCGAGGGAAAGTAATATCCTGACTTGTCTTAGACTTTAAAATATATTTTTTTAAATGGTGTGGCTTTTTTGTTTTTAACAAAGGCATTGGATATTTTTAGTGTGTATGCCTGAAAGAGGGAGAGGAAGACAAAGAGAATGAAAACAAAAACAAAAAACCAAAAAGACAAAAAAAAACAAAACTTGGAAATCTCCTTTCATTTATCAAGTAAACCAAGTATAAGAAGTAAGGGTGATTCTTTTATCTAACCTTTAAGTAATTTTCAAATACTTTTAATTGGATCTAGACAGCTCAATTCTCTTGACAACAAACAAATATGACATGTACCTTTATATCATATAGAAACTCATTTTTCTCAAAATTCTCCCCATGTCTTCATTTTCTTGGGAGATAGTATTGTCTGCTAGAAAGAACATGGTCTCAGAGACACACTAAGCTACATGTAAACACCAGGTCTACCACTTAGTAACTGTGCAACTGTACGTAATACAGAACTTCCTTCGGCCTCAGTCCACAATTAGAGATTGGAAGCAGTGGACGCCATTGTTTTTAGGATTGGAATTAGGGCAAAGAAATAACACCACTAAAAGGCTTAGCATCTCGTGGCACACAGTGGGCATAAAATAAAGGCTACTCCTATCCTGTACAGTTTTAAGGTTGTTTTTTTATAATGATTTTTTTAATGTTTATTTGTTTTTGAGAGAGAGAGACAGAGTAGTGGAGGAGGAAGAGAGAGAGGGAGACACAGAATCCAAAACAGGCTCCAGGCTCTGCTTAGCACAGAGCCCAATGCGGGGCTTGAACTCAAGAACCATGAGATCATGACCTGAGCCAAAGTCGGACGCCTAACTGACGGAGCCGCCCAGGTGCCCCTAAGGTTTTTTTTGTTTTTTTTTTTTAAGGTTTTATATTTCCTTTACAGGGTGATTCTGATGCATATTTCTTGGGATATAGTAAGTGTTCAATAAATATTTGTTAGGAAGGAAGGGAGGGAGACTAACTTAACAAGTTTAGGCCTAGTGTCTTTTTTTTTTTTTTTTTTTTTTTTTTTTTTAATAGTAGTGGCATCTTTCCCAAATAGGTTTGGTAGAAATATTTTATCTTAATGAAATTAAAATAGCTAGATGATTAAGACATAACCATACTGTCATCTATTTAGTTTATTTATTACTAGAAATACAGTGTACTACTTATTTAGGAACACAAGGCCACAGTATTTCAACTGATACTGCTGGAACTTGGTCAAATTTATCAATCTTGCTTTGTACAGACATGCCCAGATTGTAGTATAAAAGAGAATGTTAGTCATGTAACAATCTCAACAACTACCAAAATTCAACAAAGTAATCAGGATTCTTCTTACTGATTTATGTAAGTACTGATATTTTTGCTACTACCACTGTTGATGGACCCTTGTTTGCAAGTCTATTTTCTCCCTTATTCATTTCTGTGAAACCAGCCCCAGTACTTAATATGGTCTTAAGAAATGGCACACCTAATGCCTGTGTTCACAAATTTATCCTATCCTATGCTGCCACCTACTGGGAATACCATATTGCTTAGTCATGGAAATTAAAGTCTATTAAACTTCATAGTACTAGCTGTTTCTTTAATGGTAATGTTTTAGATAGGGATTTATCTGAGAAAACACTTTTTTTTTATGTTTTCAAAATACAGAACAAGAGATGGCAACAACCCATTAAAAAAAATAATAATACTATGACCTGTAACAACTTTCTAATTCATTCAATCTTGCCAAAACTAACTGCTATCTTCTCTGTGCCAAAATTCTACAGAATGCATAGCTCTAAGATGAGAAAGCAATAGCCCTTTTTTCATAGGAGTTTATTTCCCAGAAGAATATGCACAATTAAAGAATACAAATGTGGTAAATTAATTCAAATATTACAATAGAAATATGCACAAAGAAAGTGGTAATATCTACCTAGAAGTTGGGCTCGTAAAAGCAATGACGTCGTATGACCCCAATAAGTGAACAAACATTTACCAGGAGTTCACCAGGACAGGAGAGAGGATTCTAGCCAGAGGCAAAAGCATGAACAAAGACATATGCTTCCAGACAAAGACATTTGTTTTTGGTGGCAGAAAGAGATGTTAGTTCATTATGCTTTGTAGTCAGCTGCTTATCTTTTATATTTTTCAAGTAAGTATCAGGTGATAATCTTATTTGATTAATATAAAAAGAAGAAATAGTGAAATGTGTGAAGCCCTCTGCTCTGTTTACACTGTTTCCATTTTTTAACTGCACTGTGACCAGTTCTTACTAAGTATTTTTTTTTTATATTTCTCAGATTACTACTTCTGTCTTAGTAAAGATTTCATATTATTGGAGCCCTAACAACTGGATTCCTGCGGGGCTAATTCTAATGGGAGTACTTTTGCTAATGTGTCTCTAGGCTGTGGTGTGGTACCTCTTCAAAGAGTAAGAACTGAACTGCTGCTTCTATTTGAATTTGTTTGCTCATAAAGGCTATCAAGAATTCCTTAAAAAGGACATGATGGAAGGGGAGACACGAAATTGAAAAAAAAATATGTTGAGCACCTATGACTTTTATGCTTTACAGATGTTACCCTTGCTGATAATCACAACAAAGCTGAGAGACAGATGACAGCATTACTGTGTTTTATTTTGATAAAGGATGTTAATTAACCAAGATCTTCTGGTTCTAAAACAATGCTTTTTTTTCCCTAAACCATCAGTCAAATAATTCAAGATAAAACAAACAAACAAACAAAAAAACATGTCTGATAAATACAGTAAACTAAGAATGTGAATGAAATAAGTGGGTTTGAAAGTCTATGTTGCACCAATTTCCCACTCTTCTCTATGATGCATTTCTGATCTGAAATCACAAGTCATGGGAGGGATTCTAGGGATGTGTTATTGTCAAGAGGAGCATGACAGAATTGTATTGCTACAACATTGTATCTGTTAAAGTAGAAACTTCTCCCCAAGTATTCCAATGTAATCTACCATAGTCATGTGTTTTTTTTGTTTTGTTTTCTTTTTTTCTTTTCTCACTGCTGAAATGGCAGATTAATCTCAAATGTCTTTAGCAGCTGATAATTTCTTAAGGACATTTTATGAAAATGGTTTAAGGATATTGTTTTCATTTTCCTACACAAAATAAATGCTTATTAATTGGCATTTGTTTAGATTAAGTTATATTTTTTTGTGCAAGGAGTGTTAACTGGGCAACTCAGTGCTATGTGTTTAATACCAAAGCAGACTGGGGTGCCTGGGTGGCTCAGTCAATTGAGCATGGACTTTGGCTCAGGTTGTGATCTCATGATTCTTGGGTTCAAGCCCCATATTGGGCTTTGCACTGACAGTATGGAGCCTGCTTTGATATTCTCTGTCTCCCTCCTCTCTGTCCCTCCCCTGCTCTCTTTCTCAAAAATAAACATTAAATTTTTTTAAAAATGCAGATAGATTTTAATAATTTTGACAATTTTGAGAAAAAATAGGTGCTCAGTTTCTTTTTTATTCCATTTTATTTTTTTTTTAAGTTTATTTATTTATTTTCAGAGAGAGAGAGTGAACAGGGGAGGGACAGACAGAGAGGGAAAGAGAGAAACCCAAGCAAGCTCCTTGCTGTCAGCACAGAGTCCAATGTGGAGCTCAAACTCACAAACTGTGAGATCATGATCTGAGTCAAAATCTAGAGTCAGACCCTTAACCAACTGAGCCACCCAGGTGCCCCTCAGTTCTTTTCTAAAACTTTCTCTGTTCTTTGTTCCTTTATCTATAGTGCTCCTGCCTGCTCAAAATTCTTTCCCCACTGCCACAAACATCAGCAGATTCAACCAAATCTCACTACCAATGAACATGGGCAGGTATTAAGGTAAAAGTTGACTTGATGTTTTAGAGAAAAAAAAAAATTAGTTTTTAAGATTTGGGTCCTTAATGCTTCATTAAATTTTAGCTTAGAGCTACAAAATGTTGATTGGCATTTAAAAGGGTTCAATTTCACCCCTATATTCTTTATCAAAGTATTTTTTTAAATTTTTTTTAATGTTTATTTATTTTTGAGACAGAGAGAGACAGAGCATGAATGAGGGAGGGTCAGAGAGAGAGGGAGACACAGAATCTGAAGCAGGCTCCAGTCTCTGAGCTATCAGCACAGAGCCCGACACGGGGCTCGAACTCACGGACTGTGAGATCATGACCTGAGCCGAAGTCGGCCGCTTAACCGACTGAGCCACCCAGGCGCCCCTCAAAGTATTTTTTTAAGTAGCCTGACATTCATTCAACAATATTTACTGACCACTTAATACTATTACAGGCATGAAGACACAGCAGAGAGGAAAATCAAGTTAACAGATGAGCATTAAGATCTACTACTGTATAATGTTATTACTACTTTCAAGTGAGCTTGTTTATTTAATGATGAAGAAGCATAAATGGCACAGAAATGAGAATACCTTTTTTTCAAGATTATAAAATGAAACGTATCAATTTTTGTTTTAAAACAACATAAAGATCCATTATCTCTCTCCAGAAAAAAAAATACTATCTGAAATTATTAATAATAATGAAAATAATTGTATTAATCTGTACTTAAGGACATAATTATGATTTATTACATATGGCAGGCTATCAAGGGCCAATTTACATAATTATTTATAATTTATAAGAGTTATTATTTATAAAAGTAAATTATTGAATAATTTATTAATTATGCATATATGCACTAAAATAGCTGTATTAAAGATTAAAACAAATATTTCCATTATTTCACTAATGTTTTTTATAGGCATGGGAATTTACTGAATAGTGATCCAAAACCAAACAGAAAACTAAACTGCCAGCCTGGAGATATACTGTCACAGGTATTACAGTAGTAACTCTTACAATTTTCATAACACCCAGAAAATAAAAAGCACCTGCAAGTAAATTACAGTGAATGGTACTCATAAAGAGAAATGAAAGAATTTATGCATATCAGTTGAAAGTGGAAATGGAAATTGAGGGATCAAAGAGCTAACATTCAATTTTAAGTGATTGACACTGGTAATATCAGTGATAAGGGAAATAATATCCTAAGGTTGACACATCTATAGAGGTACAAATTGATACCTCACCACCTAGGCTTGTATTGGTGAGGTGGCATTCAAATTTTTATTTCTCTTTCTTTTTTCCCTTTTGATGTCTGTCCCCACCCCAAAAATAGGAGAAATTATATTGCATAGATAATCAAGTGGAGCTGTGGCTCAGGATGCCTGTGATGCCCATTTATCCTTATAGTACTCAGGTGTTCAACAAATGTATACTACATGACAAATTGTCTTATAATGCTTCTTCCATTACAATATTATTAGCATATACTTTATTTCAAATTGGAGTTAATACATTGAAACCAAAGCACAATGTTATATTGAATTACAGAACTAATTTTTAAGTGTAACTATATCTTATTCAATGTCTTTAGATAGGTAAGATGTGCCCCAGTCAACACCAAAGTAATTAGCACTTACATTAGTTTAATCAAAACAATTCATTCAACAGGTATTTATGTAACACTTAACTATAGAAGTCACTCCACAAATTACTTGAATTTAAAGATGTATAAAACATGGTCTTCACTCCTCAAGAACCCAAATTCCAGCTGGGAAAAGATATAAGTAAAATATAGTAGAGAATAATTCATAGTAATTTATTAATTCCTGTCAACATGCTTAGTGCATACAATAAGCTCCATGGGCATTGGGAAAATACAGCTAGACCAATGAGAGGAAGCTTCTGAAGAAGAATTACCACTGGGGTTCTCATGAAGAACATACGTTTTGTCACAGAACATTTAGAACATACAGAGAACTGTTGGAAAGAGGTTGCACAGTCATGACCTCAAGGGCAATGTATAAACTCTAAGTCTTTCACAGCCTTCTCTCCACCTAGATGAAGCTAGCTTTGTCTTCTCTTCTCCTTTGCCTTTCTTATACTGTGGAACTGGATTCAGATATCCTTACTGCCACCCTCTCCAGTCCCAACATGCAGTAAATTTTAGATGCATCTATGAAAATCTACATGTAACTTCATTGTAGCATGTATGACTGGGAATTAAAATATTCAGATGTGTCAGTTTCTTCCACCAAGTTATTCCTTTCACTTCTTGCACTAATGGATTTCTTTTTTTTAACTTTGAAGAACATTGTTGTGGAGGTAATATTTGCAACACATCCCAATATCTCAGAGCCTAGAAATGGAATAAATGACATATTCCCCATTTCTTTCTCTTCTAATATGTCTTTCCTCCTTCAAATATTTTTGCCATTTGAGGTACATATCACCAAATTTTGACAGGCATTAACTCTTATTACTGTTATCCTCAAATTCATTACTGACTTTAATTTCTGGCTCATGGGGTTTGTTTCCACCACTTTTCCTGGCATATTACATGGCATATTAAACAAAATGATCCACCAATATCATGGTTCCCAGATACCTGCTCCCAGGGTCATCCTCAGGACTTTGTCATCATAAATAATTATAATACTTAAGAAAATCTAGATAACAAGTATCCCACTCTAGTCATTACCCAACCTAATTTAATTCCTAATTAAAACTGTAATTTAATTTAATTTATAATTTCTTTAAATTAATTACCCAACCTAATCCAAAATATTTAGGTATTTCTCTATCTCAAAACCTTCATGTTGATAACTCCACTACCTTTTCTTTATCTACATGGGTCACTGTTTTTATATGGCTTGGATCTATTGCCTAGCATTACTACTCTATTTGCAAACACTTAATTCTTTTCTCCACCAGCCTCCTTCAAACTACTGAAGGAAAACAAACAAACAAACAAAAACAAAACAAAACAAAAAACCTCAATCCTGATTAAATCCACCTAACCCTTCTTTTGATAGCATCTAACCAACAGTATCTTCCTGTTGAAAGTAACACTATGCATTCTGGACTCACTTCAGATTTATAACCATGCTTTCAAGTGGTTGCTCAATATAGCCACACCTGTCTATGTCCCTAATAAATTCACCTTGCCACTGTCAGTGATGACAGTTTCAGAGCTTCCCTACTTTCTCAAATCTCCAACATTTCCATCTCTCCTCACTCTGAGATTGTCACTCTCCTCACTTGTCACATTTCATAAACAAGACAAACATAATTAGACTTAAAAACTCTTGCAGTCTCCTAGAACCGTCTCCACAAATCTGCCTGCGTATATGGTCTGACTTCTTACCAAGTCCAGAAGAGGTGTCTCTGCTCCTTTGTAAGGCTGTCCCTTCCAGTTATGTATGCTTTGTGAACTTTTTCTCTGCTGTTCTCATGAGAAAATACTCTCTTACTCTCGCTCTCCATCTCTGTCCCTCCCTCCCTCCCTTTCCCAGATCATTCACAATGCCAGACAAGGCTTACAATATTCTATTTTCAAAATGCCTCCCTTGACCCCATCTCCCCCTTTAAAAACTACTCCATTTGTGTTATTCTTCATAACACTACCCCTTAAAAGAGTTATCTAGCCTGGCTGCCTGGCTATATACAATTTCCTGCCTCCATATATCTACTCACTCACTCCAAAAGAGAGCTGTTCTCCAACATTCCATTGAAACAGTCCTTATCCCTGTCTCCAATGACCTATAATTTAGGGAAGCTATGGCCTAATTCTGCTTTCTCCGAACCTATTTATTGTTAGGTAGCTCATAGAAAGTTGACAGTGCACTCTTTTAACTGTCCTGGAGATACAGTATAACAGTGACCAGTGTCTTGGATACGCCTGAGTACAGCTTTAATATCAACAAGTAAACTGCTATGAAACATTAAGGAAGACTTCCATTGGTTATAAGTATTGACTTAATACATGAATAATAGGAGTAAACAAGACATTCTTTTAATCACTTGTCATGTTTCTGGTTGTATAAATGGCTGTATTCAAGTGGCTCTGTGAATAGCAAAGTAGTAATCCCATTAGGAATTATAAGGTCATTGATAATGTCAACATCTAAGTATAGGGATACAAATTTAGACTAGAATAATAATTGTAAATTATTTTCTTCTAGCCATTGATACTTTATTGTGGACGCACAATTGATCCTGGTAAGAAGCGAAATACAGTATCAATGTTCCTAAGTTCAAAAAGTATTCCAAAAGCATGGAAAAGAATTCACAGTACTAAGGAAAAGCATTATGAAACGATTAATTAATGTACTTTCAAGTTTTAATTATGCAAACTACACTTAAGGGAATTATAAGTGCTTATTTTTACTTAAAGGTCCAAGTACATTATAATAAAAATCTGTTCTCCTATTGAAAACTTCATTATTTAATTTTTCTCAATCACAATGATCAACAAATTCTCAAGATACATTTTCTTAAAACCTGTATTCTGAAAATTCACAAACCCTGTCTCAAGTAGATTCAAAAGCTTTCTGTTATGCTCCATTAATTTCCATTACTACCTGAATAGCCTTAATTAATCACCTTTGCCTGCCAGGGCAATAGGCTCCTAATTGGCCTCACTGTTCCTATCCTGCATTTCCTTCAACATCTTCAAACACTGCCTCCACTGCTACTATATAATAAAAACAGAAAATATTTATGGACAGCATCTTGTAAGTGTGTACTCAGTACCAGAGCTGGTGTACCAAAAGCATCCTAATATGTAATCCTCACAAAACCATAAAGAAGAGGGTAATATTACTATCCTAATTTTAACCTATAAGAAAATAGACTTGGGGCCAACTTCATATTGCAAAATTCCACATCGATAGCTAATGAAAACAATCACATTCTTCACTATCCCTAGATATATACAATCCCAGATATATACCCTTAATTCTGGGAATGTAGCACCACTTGTTGCTCGCTAAAGTCTGTAACAATGTGCCAAACTTTATTCTTTTGAATAGGACTTTATTGAATATACACTATTCATATTGCCCTTTCTGAACCCCTTCATCCTTTTTCAACAACTAATTTCTACTTGTAAAGCAAGACGACTCAAACATCATTCCCTTAGTAACCTCCCTTGAATAAGCTTGCTTCCACTCCTAAAACACTTACCACCATATAGAATATTATTGGCTTCTTTGTCTTATTGTAAACATCTTGGAAGACAGTTACAAATATTAATTGAATGTTTATCCCCAGTGTCAACCAAATACTAAGCACTCAAATCATGTTTGCTAAAGAGGAGATTTGGTGCTGGTAACCTTTAAAAAGGTAAATATCATGTTGCAAGGGATTAGTGACTTAATGGAAATGAGTAATCAGGTATGAACGGTTCTTTCAAAGATTTTCCAGCACAAGAGAAGACAAGCATGGGAAAGTAGCACAACATAAATAACTTCAAGTGATAATTGTAAAATATTTTTGTTCTAGAATGGGTAGAGTTCTGTATGTCTTTATCTTTCTCATACGTGTGTATATAAACTAAAGGGGAAACAGTATTGAAATCATACATGGAATAAACAATAGCTGATGTTTGGTTCATGTATTGAAGACACAGAAGGACAACTTGGGGATGGGGCACTAAGAGGTCAGTTGGAGTCATGGCTTTATTTAGATTCCAAATAATCTTGGGGAAAGCACTTGGCCTGTCTGAAGCTTAGTTTCCTCATCAGTAAGTAAGAGGTAACATTCTTATTTAAAATCTGTGTGCCTGTGTCCTACTCACAGATGTTCTCCTTGACTAAGACTAAGGTAAAATCCTATTTGCCCTTAGGTGATTCCAATATGCAGCAAGGCTTGGGAAACACTGCACTAGGCAGAGGGACTGGCATTCTTTCTCCTTCAAGGGCTGATTACCGGCTTATGATTAAAGTAGACCCCATCAGAAGGTACAGGTAAGGGGAAAATCTAAAAGGTGAAGGTATAAAAAAAAAGAGAGAGAAAGTAAAGCAGGAGCCAATAGGTAAGAGAGTAAAAAAATCCAATAGCAAAATGAATTATTTGTTCCTTGGATGGCAGTAACTGTCTTTGAATTGGGACATCAAAAAGTTGGTACCTAGGTGGACAGAAGCATCACTTTGGCTGAGTTTGGAATAAAATATAAATAAAACAAAAATTAAACACATAAAGCATGTCAACTATACAAATATTATTCATGGTATACTTTTAATATGACTTGTATAATTAAAAATACCATGTTAATTTTAATTTTTTAAACATTTATTCATTTTTGAGAAACATAGAGAGCCAGATCATGATTGGGGGAGGGACAGAGAGGTCAGGGGGTGGCTGGTACACAGAATCTAAAGCAGGCTCCAAGCTCTGAGCTATGAGCACAGAGCCCAGTGCTGGGCTTGAACTCACAGACCGCAGGATCAAGACCTGAGCCGAATTCAGATGCTTAACCTACTGAGCCACCAGGGGCCCTAAAAATCTCATGTTAATTTTAAATTTAATATGCTCCTCAATAAATCTAGATAGGCATTGTGTTTGCCACAGAAAACTTGTTAAAATGACAAATTTTTTTCACTTCTCTATTAAAAATTCATTAAGTCTATTCAGGAGCAATATTTTCCAAGTTTGCTTAATCGTATGTATTATCTAAGATGCTTATTAAGTAATAGATTTCTGGATCACAGCTCATCTAAATAAATATTTTCAGGAGGAATAACTTGGATATGAATATTTTTAAACTAGTATTTTGAATTATTGTAAGGACAAGAGTAGTCAGGAAATGCCAATCAGAATTATTGTCTAGTTTCTTCATTAATGCTACCAAATGATTAATATAACACATGATGTCGCTATGATAGGGAAAGATAGGATAAAATGGGCAGAGAGGGAATCATTAGGACTGGAAGTCCCTGGATGGGGAAAAACACCTATTTTAAAACAATGCTGGGAGCATCTGGTGAGCAGACTCCCTCAGGCCTAAGGTTCCTTTAAGAATGTAACAGAAACCAAATACTCCCCCTCAGGTTACCCTCAGGTGACTTTGATTGTCAAAAAAATACCTAACTAAAATAAGTAAACCATAAAACTTATGTTATACGAGGGATAGTAAGATGATAGTCTGACTCGTCACACAGTGGAGTCTTGAGCTGATAGGAATGGAATGCCCAGCACCTAGAGCTATCAGGTTTCAGGGTCTCAGGTTTCAGGTCTCAGGGTGGGATCTGAGAGAGAAGGTGGTGGGGGAGGCGGCTGACCAGAATCTTATAGAACAGGGACCCTTGCCTATCATCGTGGGCATTCACTTTTGAATGCCCTCTCTCTGTAAAGGGAGCTTTCCTACTATTCTTAGTTTCTAATCTTATACTCTAATAAACTTTTGCCCGCTGCTCATTTTATGTCTACCTCTTCATTCTTCGAAGTGGCGAGACAACGAATCTTGGGTACTGAGGTAAAAAAAAGAAAAATCTTTCAACACTGTTTTATTATGTGCATAAACAATGTAGATAAAACATAGTTTTAAAAAATGAGAAAAAATAAAAATAAATAAAACGCTTAAAATACTTTCTATGATCATCGAATTGTCTTGTGCACACCTGTCATGTTTGACCCCAGCTGTGGAGGTCAGTGCTCAGCAGGCACAGTTGTTATTGATCCTGTCCTATTTCAACAAGAGCATTATTACCATCAAGGTCAAATCCTATTTTTTATACTTTCAATGCATTGTTATAATTAAAGCATGCTTTTATGTGCTTCATATTTGAAACACGACTTTGTAGAATGGCTTTTGGGTTTTTCAGGGATTCTAGTTGACTTTCTATTTTCCTACTGACCAAAAAATAATATGGTTTACTAACTTCTCAAGAGAATTTTATTTCTAGTCGTGCTTGTTGTATAGTATCCAACCCCATCACTTCCCCACTGCCACCCCCTCCAAGGATTTCCTCTCTAGGACTCTCCACCTATCCTTCTGTGTAATCTGGAACAATTATTACAATAATCCCACTTCCATTTTAATACTTTCCTCCACTAAAATTCAACCTGGAATAATGTCCAATTAATTACCAATGGTTATTTCACATGTGTCTGTGTCTGTGAGTGAGTGTGTGTGTGTGTGTGTGTGTGTGTGTGTGTGTGTGAGAGAGAGAGAGAGAGAGAGAGAGAGAGAGAGAGAGAGATTCTGCATAATTTTTCACAGCCAGTAGAGTGGATTTTTTTTTTAGCCAATGAAAATGTACTTTCTTTAGTTAGAAAACCACTCATTTCTTTTTTTAAAATTTTTTTTCAATGTTTATTTATTTTTGAGAGAGACAGAGCATAAGTGGGGGAGGGGCAGAGAGAGAGAGAGAGAGAGAGGGAGAGAGAGGGAGAAAGGGAGAAAGAATATGAAGCACGCTCTAGGCTCTGAGCTGCCAACACAGAGCCTGATACGGGGCTTGAACCCACAGCCTGCAAGATCATGACCTGAGCCGAAATCAGTCGCTTAACTGACTGAGCCACCCAGGCGCCCCAGAAAACCACTCATTTCTGTATTTGTTCACCATGGACTCTCTTCCATTGTTTCATGTCTTTGTGAATAATTGTAATTTTTATGTAGGGAAAAGTACTGTGAGTGTGTAAGTATGTGTTAAGTATACCAAATTTGCTATTAAAATGTATCATTTGACTCCCGTTTCAAGAGAATAGGAAGAGTGATTCCCAATGTTAAATGCCAGGGTACATTATACATAGAAATTGAGCCACTCCAAACCCCATAAAGTGCTTATTGAATGAGCACCACCAATTCTAGGACTGCATCTCCCATATTAAATCTTAAATCCATGTTCTTCTCAGTATTATTCTTTCTTGACAAGACCTGCCTCAGCCATACTTCATTCATTTCTGAATTAAAGGTGTGTATGAGTTTAAAACTTTTAAGTCTTAACAGGCCAGTAGCTGCACATGACAATATGCATACAAGTGGAAAGAGCCTCCCTTCTACCAGCAGTTGCCAAAAATCCACTGATTATTGATAAATCTTTATGTACCAGGCATACGTCTAAACTCACTTAATGTTCTCTTCCATCCTAGGAGGTAGATGCTATATTTACCAGTCCCATATGGCTAAGGAAATGAGTTAGAAGAAAGTCAAGTAACTTGTATGATGTTACACGGATGGTGAATGGTGGAGACATGATTCAAGTCCCACTGGTTTGGCTCCAGAGCCTGCAATTCCAACCTCTCCAAGATGACAGTCAATGAATGAACAAATGAATGAGTGAGTGAGTGAGTGATGAGTGAGTGAGTGATGAGTGAGTGAGTGAACAAGGACTGGGCTATTTTCAGTAATTCACAATACCATGGGTGTACATATGTGTGTAACAGCTATGTGTATATTTTGTACCATCGACGTTTTTACCTCTTTCCTAATATTTCAGTGAGAAATTTCTTCAGGGTCATGGAAGATAGAGACAACAGATGTTAATGGCAGTTAAGAGAAAAAGCCTGAAAGATAAGCTAAGCATTCAAGTGAATAGAGTGACACTGTTAGGTTTATTAGAAGAAAGTAAAAGAAATTCATTAATGGGGTATAGTGATAAGCAATATGGAATATATATATTATTATATATATTTAAAGTAGATAAATTTATTAATCCATGCCTCTACCACCTCTTCATATATTAGTAAAGTTGAGATATTGTTAATTATTGCTGAATCTGATGCCATGAATATACAGCTATTGAACTCATGATCAACTACAAACGTAATCTCCTTAAAATATTAATATAAAATACTTATGTTTATATTATCTTTTATTGGTCAAATTTATACTTCTAATGTTTAACAGTCATTCCAGTTTTCATAAATATTTTGACATATTTTTTTTTCCTTTTTCTTCGTTGACAGGAATGCAATATCTATTCAACAGTCAGACAGGTGAAGTCAAGATGTTAAACAATTAAGAAAAGAAAGAGATTCCAATGGAAGACGTTTGACTAGCATAAAGGTCACCATATCTTTATGTCACTTTATACATTTGAAAAGGTCTTTTTAAAATACAGCTTTTAACATAAAACAGTACATTTTTTCAACATAGCTCAATACTTTTGTGTAACCTGTCAAGTATTTTCATAGGTCTGACTTTTAGTGCTGCAATACATCAAAACATTTTTTGCTATAGAGGTGTTTGTTTTTAGTTAAAAAATTACACTGATAGAATAATCATCAATAGAAAATAACTTGAGGATTCCAAGTGTTCAGACTGTAATTGTATTTTAATAACTACTATTAAATTAAGACATTTAAAAATAGATATCATTCATATGAAATAATTTATAAATTAAAAAAGTATATCATGAAATAAGACTGGAATCTTTATTAAACTACTGAATTTGATTCTTTTTTGCAAAGGACAAAATAAAATACCTAAGTGGTAAACAATTCAACACCTTTTCAATGATGAACTTATCTGGTAAGTTGAGACTAACTCATGTCCTTTCTTAATTCCAATACACTGACATACTTTAAGAGCTTTAGAGTTATTCTGCAAAATTAGCACCATTTTATGACAGAGGCAATACTGAAAGAAAATAAAGAGCAAATTTGTACTTGCTTTTTTTTTTTTTTCCTGAGTTTACATCTTAAGTCAGTTGATGTCTTAGGTCAGGTTCCCTGAAAAACAATTCTCAGGCACAAATTGCTTGCAGGAAGTTTACCGTAGGAATGCTGTGGGGGAACATCTTAAGAGAGTGAAAGAAGAAACAGAACATGATACAGTTCAATAGAGGACTTATCAGAGGTTCTAGCCTAGAGTGAAAGGACTCTAACATAGGCAGCAAGGAAGAGAGATCTGAAACGGCAGCTGTGGTTTTCACACCAGCTGCCCCAGCAAAGTCCCTCTCTACTTGCATCCATATACTGAATGAGCTTACCAATGAAGTAAACTCAGCCTTTTTCCTCCTTCAACACCATGTTACCTTAGATGTGAGCTAAGGGAGCATTGTCACTTAACAGTAGTGAACAACTGGGAGGTCTGGGCCACCAGATCATTCAGGTAACACTGGGCATGACCAATCCTAGATGTACTTCTGCCTTTACCCTGAATTGTTCTTGGTGCCACTCAGCTTTTATGTTGGTTGGTCTGACAGAACCCAGCTCCTGATGGGCAGCTGTAGCCCCATGGTCACTTAGCATTCCATGGTTAGATAGGTTATTTCTAGCAACGAGGAGCTGTTGTTTTGAATGGTATGAGGCTCTTTCCTGCAGATAAGCTTTATTAGCCTTTAATGTCACCTAGAAAATAGACCAGATGTGCTATTACCAGGTAATGGTACATTACATGTCTCCATCTTAGTGGGTGGGAAGTACCAAGTGAAACAATTTCCCTTTACTTTAAGAGGGAATGTTCCAGCTACTTCAAACTATAGGAAGTCCAAAAAAAAAAAAAAAAAAAATTACTAAGGTTGAAGTCCCCTGAGTCTTTGTAGGATTTATCTCCCATCCTCTTATATGCATGTGTCTCACTAAGGCCGTCAACTTTCTTACCACTTTTTCCTCATCTGTGCAAGTAATATGATGGCACAGATATAATGGAACAAAAGGATATCATGTCCAAATAATCCTGGACCCTTTGGGGTCTATTATGACATAAAGTAAGAATTAACCCAATCTGAGCAAGGATGTAAATTGTAAATATATAATATTGCTCATTCCATGAATGTAAACCCATTTCTCATATGGATAAAAATAATATGTTCACCAAATCAATGTCCTTAGACCATTTACCGGAGGTTGTGCTGATCTGCTCTAGGAGAGTTACCATATCCAGCACAGCTGCTGAAAATGATTCTACTTCTTGATTAAGTTTGAGATAGATTCCTATCAACTACAAGAAGCCATCTAATTTTTGTACAGGAAAGACTTGAGAATTAAATGAGGCTTGTATGGGGACCACCACTCTCCTTTATTTAAGGGTTAATGCCCATCATGTTCAATCTACTCACAGATTGTGATACTGTTTGTGATTTACTACCTTTGCCAGGAGGAAGCAGTTTCAGAGACTCACATTGTGTCTTTCCAACAGGCCAAGGAACTAATGATGTGGTCCTACCAGCCATATACTCTTAAGTATGTCCATACAGATTATATATTGGGGAACCGTGGAAATGTTTACTAGATGGGGTATAAGCTGAGCAGACTACGATCTGAGTAGAGCTGAGTAGTGAGGGGAATGTGGGCTGGAACTCCATTTATTTTACCTGGTTTCCACGAGCCCTATATCTGAGGCCATGATGATGCTTCAGATTCTAGGAATCAATTTCAACTTGAACCCTATATCCAACTGTTGTCAAAATGTCTGGTAAATCCCTTTTTACAGTAATCACTTAACAGAAGAAAATGGCCTAAGTTTCCCTTGGAGAAAGAGCCATGAGGGGAATTACTGCCATATACACATTCTATAGTATTAATTTTTTCTTCCTTATGAGGACTCACCTGCCCTTTCAGTTATTGGATTCTGGGTCTTCAAATCATCTCAGCCCTGGATACTGAGCATGAGATCATAACTTTTTACTGAGAGGCACCCTAAATCTCCAGATCATAAATAAATCTTTGAATTATTTTGATTGCATAAATTGTGAAATACTCTAATAGACTCCCCATCTATCTTGTACATGGAATGATGTGTCCTTGTAACCATCTCTATAACTCTCTGTGGGCCAGGAACTTCCAGCTGCTACTCTGACCATATTGCTCATTATGATGTTTCTTGTTTCTGACTCTTAAATGCATAACTTCTCTCATTTTGGTTTCCTATTACCGCCACTGCAATCAGGGTGTTCAAATCTGTAATGAAAACTCCTACTAACAACTCTGACGTACTATTGAGGTTCTCAATTCATCTCAAGAGGGATGCTACTCTTACCAGCAGATTCCTTATTGATTTAATAAATGTAGCATTCTCTGGGCCCTCCTGTGGAAAATAGCTGGGAGTCATGTTTCTTGCTCTTATATAGTACAGCTTCTCTACATTGTCATTTGATCCTTCCTGAACCATCTGCTGCAAAAATTCTGCAATTTTTACTTCATTTAATTTGGCTCTTTATTTTTCCAAGGCTCCAGGAGCATGCTAACACTGTTTCCAGTGGTCCGTGCCAGGATATTAACTGTCACTGTCATATTGATAAATTCTCCCTTATCAGTTTTATGTTACAGAACTCTAGATCGATCCATCAACCTCAACACCCTCAGGATTTAGTGTCATATACACTCTTGCAGCTTCTGCTGGCATATGCTACTTAGGTGCTGTGGTCTGAATGTTTGTGTCCCCCTAAGATTCATTGCCATTTTGTTATAGCATCCTGACTCTTGTAAGGTACTAGGTTCTGAAGCTTCTCTGATGCATAGTCATTTTCCTTCCCAGGCAGTATCAGCATTTCTCCAGTTGAGTTATGTTTTGAGTTGACCCTCATTACTGTTCTGGTAGCCAGGAGAGGAGGTGAAAATTGATCCTCAATGACCTGCAAGTTAAATTGTAGGATGCTGTCTTCAAGCTAATGGGGAACATTCATCTTCAACAGGGAGAAATGGCCCAGAGGTTGAGAGGAGACCTAGTTTCAAATTCATCAAATGTACCATACTAGATGTCTTGGTTCGCCAATTTTATGTGTTTTTTTTTTTTTTTCATTTAAAGTTCTGGCCTGTGGAGCAGACCTGCCTGTGTTGAGAACTAAAACTTTACTGTGTCCTTATAAGTAAATCCTAGGTCTGAGTTTGGCTTTTTCTTATCTCTGGCTGCTGAAGACAACAGACGAGAGAGCCCTCAATTGGTGCCCTCTTTTCTTCCAATGTAGTACCAAGCTCTGGGTATATATTTGTTTCCCTTTGTCTTTTTTCTTCTCTCAGGATAGGGTGAGAATGATCTCAATTGATGCTTGCATTTGTGTTAATGTTGAGTATCAAGGGAAGTCCCACTCAGATTGTTTTTATAGCTGTTATCTCTTAAAGACAATTATTTCACCCAAACTAATCATCATCAAAAACACTCCTTTCTAATTAATGCCCAAATGACAATCTTTTAATATGATTATCTCAAAATAAGTAAAGCCTTCCTTTCATTTCTAGTAGTATCTGATTAGATTTGTGTTTTATTTTTCAAAACTTCACCCAAATTAGCTTATGTGGCTAACGTTTCATATTGAAAATGCTTGATGATTTTTTTCCCAAGAAAGGACCAAAAGGAAACAACCTTTCCTTACAAAATTCATACATTTAAAATATCTATGTAAAGTTCCTCTTTATTTTAACTTGATATAGAAATAATCATGTAATGTTATTTCAATCATTAAGTGATTGCACCTAATTCTAAAATTTTTGAAAAAACACATAAAAGTGTGTTAGTTTAAATAACAACACAAAATTGTGAAGAATGAAAGAGAGGATCCTTGGGAGTGTATTGGAAACTCTGGAGGAAACAAGTCCTGTTAAATTTCCTTAAATTTCGTTCAAGTGAGATTCACAGATCACATATGCCATCTAGTGGCACTAAAAGAAACTGTTTACCATTTTTTGACAGACTCCATCATCCACTTCTCAGCGTTCTACATTTCTGAGTTTATTTTTCCAACTCAATATGTGTCACCCTGTGGGAAGAGTTCTATTAAATTCAAGTTCCACAGTTTTACTTTCCATACAACTCTTACGAAGCACTGTTTTATGGATAAAACATAAAATTATATTGGCTTTTCTCAAATGCTTTTTGTACATTTACTGTTATGATACGATTTTCTTTTTAGCTTGTTGACGTGATGGATTACATTAACCAGTTTTTGAATGTTGAACCAGCCTTGCTTGCCTGGGATACATCCTACCTATCTGGTTGTGTTATGATTCTTTTTACACACTGCAAGTCTACTGGCAATAAGTTCTTCAATTTTTGTCTAAGGCAGTCTTTATTTCTCCTTCACTATTGAAGGATAGTTTTGTAGGGCATAGAATTCTAGTTTGGTGTTTTTTTTTTCTTTCAACACTATAAGTATTTTCCTCCCCTCTCTTCTTGCTTTGCATGGTTCCTCAGGAGTAGTCCTGTGATTAGGTCTTGTCTTTTGGTAAACCTATGCCTCTCAGCTTGAATTTAACAAGTGCTTCTCAGTTGTTGTTTTTTTTTTCCTGCCCCTTTAGGTGGAACAGAATGACAACACTGAGCTGGAATTGCGTATTTCTCTTCTCCCATGTGAAGGCTAGACGGGAGTCAGGCATTTTCTTTCTCGCAGGTCAGTTAGGCTCTGATAACATGACAGCAGATTAGATTCTGTTTTCTTTTGAAGGCAAGCCTTGTTAAGAAGAACAGAGTGCTCTGGTTCCTTTTTCTTCCTCCCGATGGAAGCACAGAGATTTTTCCCTGAAAATTTTTGTGAGAACCTGGTCAAGCTCCCGAAGGTAAATCTCACAAAAATGTGGAGGCTCCCTATGACAGGGTTCCCTGGAATGCATAACTCTAAGCTTCCAGCAATTCGCCAATCACAGCTGAGTGTTTCCTTCCCTGGCACTGGTTGCCACGGCAGTTTCTACTTATGAGTCTGCTCAGGTAAGCTGTGACACCTTATAGTCCCCTTTCTGTCTCTTCCATCTTGGGACAGCAATTTGTCCTGTGTCCTCACCTCTCTTGTGGATTCAAGAGGAATTGTTCATTTCTCACTTTGTTCAGCTTTTTACTTGTTAGGACAGATTGGTGACATCCAATTTATTTTCTTTATATATGGTCAGTATCCAATAGAGAAAATTTCATTCAAATATAAAATTATATTGAATTTTTACTTAACTATTAAATGTCTTTGAAAATGTGATATAGACTGTGATACGGCTTTGGAGGAAAACATATTCTCCATATTGGTTATAAACAGTACATGTCTCTGTCACTGGATTAAAATTTATACTCATGCACAAATTAACCTTTGTAATTAATGCTCTTTCAGGTCTCCTTCCTCTTACCACTTCAGTGCACGCTGCCCCAACTTTCAATTCACACCACCTACATAAGTTTCCGGAACTATTTTACTGTTACCATATGGCAGGCAAGATTTAATCTCCCCTAAGATCAGCCCTCAACCTCTGACTGAAGGAAAAAAGGTATAAATATCCATCTCTCTCAACTCGGACTATTATAACTCTGAGGTTCACATGTTACCCTACTCCTAGTTCCCTAGCAATATAAGCTCCATTAATGGGGCAACTTGCTTCCTAAAGAGACCTGTACTGGCTGGCTTCCCTTTCCTTTATCATGGCCCCAATATTTCTGGGCATTATCTCCAAAACATACTAGCTACCCGTGAATCATTGTCTCACTGCCTTTTTCTGGTGTCCCTTCCATAAAGACACTGCTCTTGTTTAGGTGTTATGAAAGATATTCTATGTTTTAGTTTCAGCAAATGAAACATTTATAAAGAATTTATGGTTTTATTAAAATTTCAAAGAAAACCTCTGATGCACTTTAGATATTACATAAAACCTAAGAAGAATAATTTTTCAATCAATGCTGGGGATCTTAAGTATTTTATAGCCCTTATTTAATTCTTCAACAATGTTGTGAAGTAGGTCATCTTCATTATTGTGATCTTTATTTAATAAGAAAAAAATAAAACCTTTGAAGCCAAATTCATACAACTTTGGTTTGAAACACAGAGAAGTTGTATCCTCCCAACTCTAAGTTATCATTTTGCTGTGCTAGCTCTTTGGTTCAATATGTGAAATCAACCCAGTAAAACAACTCATTCCCAGTGGAAGAAAAAAAAAAGTATCTTAAACTCTTATATTGAACTATCCAACCTGAGAGCCCTCTTCTGTGTTTCACGGTACTCTCTTCTCTTCATTTTTTAAAATGTTTATTTATGTTTGAAAGAGAGAAAGAGACAGAGTGTGAGCAAGGAAGGGGAAGAGAGAGAAAGGGAGACACAGAATCTGAAGCAGGCTCCAGGCTCTGAGCTGTCAGCACAGAGCCCGACGCAGGGCTCGAACCCATGAACCATGAGATCATGAGCTGAGCTGAAGTCATATGCTTAACAGACTGAGCCACCCAGGTGCCCCTCTCCTCCTCAAATTTTTACTTCCAGGTCTCCTCAATCCTTCTGAGCATACTAGGACCCTCTTTCTCATCTACATATTGTTCTTAGATATGATTGTCCATCAACTGTTTCAGTAAGCTTTCTGTACCAACATTCTATTACAATAATAGATCTCTTGAAGTCAGAGAGTTCCTAATTTTCATCTAGTCTAGTCCTCACTTTCAGTGCATATAACTGAATCTGTGATGTAATCAGGCTGCCTTACATTCACTCTAAAACCAGATACAGCATGCAACATAAAAGCTCCTAAGTTCTTTTTCCCTCTACCAAAGTTCTCTATAAAGGGTTTGAAGAGCAAGGAGAACTTTAATGAGTTGTACTTGTGTGTGTGCTTGTGCAGTCTCCCACATGACACAAAACTCTTCTAGCATCTCAATATTGCACTAGAGGGTACTGTTTCAAGCAACAGTGTTTCATCTCTTTCTTGTCTTCTCACGGAAATTTCTCTGCCAGTCTTTCCCTTTTCTCCTCTGGCTATGCTCTCTTCTCCTTCCCTGTATGCAATGTTCCCATTGCTATTTGTCCATTCCTTTTCACTCAGAGCAATGAAGCTTTCTCTCGGTTTTATATAATTCACATTCCACTCATGACCCCACTGGGGCAAAAAGAAAAAAAAAATAATAAGTGTTTTTTGTGTGTTTTTTAATCCATTGTTGAATCTTTGCCTCAATATATTCTAGGTACTCCTACTCTGCAACATGATTCATGTTCAGATGCTATTTAAAAAAGAAAGTCTGTGTTTTACTTTCAGATTCTACAGCATACTCAAAGCTTAGCAATATGGGCAGTAACAGATTCATGAGACTCTGGGAAACTAAAAGTATTAGAACTTTAGGATTTTTTTAAGAAAAAAAATTATGACTTCAAAATTAGGTACAAATTGGAAAGTGTGCCTGTGTGTGAAGGGCCTTTAAAAAGAATCATGGATTCCTGATCAACCTGGTTCTGATAATGCAGAACTGGAACAAAGGATTTCCTTGGAAGGCTTGCCTTAGATTTGAGACCCTGTTTTTTCATTAGTAGGTGTTTGGAGTTAACTGAGTTTTGCTTGCTGAGAAAATTTAATGAGAAAACCTACACAAAAATGCCTGGCAAATAGGAAGCGTTGAAGAGATGTTGGTTACGTCTCAATGAAGTACATTTATTACTTTTCACATTTATAAACAAACTACAGCCATATTTTAAATATACAGTTTTTCACAGCAAGGAAAAATTAATACCTGGTAACTTTGAAGGCTTCCATATTTTTTCATCGTACTTCTATTAGAACAATTTTTCAAATTTAATATTCTCACAAAAGGAATGACACAATAAGAGTGTTAGCACATGAACTGAAAGAACAATATGATAAACTTGAGTTGGTATCTTACATTTTTTGTCTATTTACTGTATATAAAAATTGAAAGAAAAAAAGACTCACAAATCTGATTATTTAACTATGTTTCTAATTGGATCAGATGATTCATATTTCTGTATGAAATGTAAGAAAATTTAAACAAAACTATTATTATGATATTAAAATATAACCTTTTTAATTTAAATTTGGGTTATTTTGAAAGAATAAATGAGGGGCGCCTGGGTGGCGCAGTCGGTTAAGCGTCCGACTTCAGCCAGGTCACCATCTCGCGGTCCGTGAGTTCGAGCCCCGCGTCAGGCTCTGGGCTGATGGCTCGGAGCCTGGAGCCTGTTTCCGATTCTGTGTCTCCCTCTCTCTCTGCCCCTCCCCCGTTCATGCTCTGTCTCTCTCTGTCCCAAAAATAAATAAAAAAAAGTTGAAAAAAAAAAAAAAGAAAGAATAAATGATACTAAGTTTTACTGGATTTTCAGTACCACTCAAAAAGCAAATACTAACATCTACCTTTATTTTCTTTATGAAATAAAATATGAAAGTTTCATAAAGTCAGTTTACATACAGCAAAACCATTGTAAATAATTAAAAAATGGAGCATTATATTAAATTATGTTCAAGGTTTTTAATAAATTATAAAATTGTGATGATTTTTTATGATGTATTTTTGCATTGGTATAAATCTTAAGAAGCCAAATATATAAGAAATGCCTGTTTAAAGAGGATGCCAAAGTTTCATCCACTTATCCTCTAAAGTATCTTCAAAAAAACTTTAGAGCTTAGTAAAAACAGAAGTTGCCACTTTATGATCATTGCATTTGTCAGCTTTAAGATGGTGATATGCTTGGAAATATTACAAACCATCTTTAAACTTATTTTAGTATCCCAAAGTCCCCAAATTAATTAACACCTTGAATTAAGACATTAAAAGCCTCTACTACTTAGCATCTTTTCTGAAATTTAGAGGTTTTGAAGAGGTTTTTGACCAGCATCTACCCTCTCCCATGTTTGGTTATCAACTAGAGTGCAGAGTTGAGTTTATCACACCCTCTGGTTCATGAAAAACGATATTCATTGGTCTGTGCTAGGGATTTTTTCTCATTTAAGGTCATTTCATTTCTCCCCATCACCCATCTTTCCTCTCGTTCTTCTTCTGACATTAGTGGCCAACTATGATGTGTTGAATATATAGATATTTAAATTGAAAAAAATATACAATTAGATATTTAAATTGAAATATATATATACAATAATAATAATATATACAAAATACAAAAAATATATATACAATACAAAAATATATATACAATAATGTTTGTGTGTGTATTTTAATTTCCATAAGTGAAATTATGGTACAAACTTCATTCTGTTATTCTGTTATTGTTTTAAACTTAAAATTATACTAAGAACAATGCATGCTGCATTCTCTCGACAGATACACGGATAGATGGACAGAGATAAATAGATAGACCCACATATGCACATTGAGGCTTCTGATACTGTGCCTCTACATTATTCTTTCTTATGCATTTGCCAAGTTGCATCTATTTACTTGCCTAGGGATAGACAGTTATGCTCCCTACAATTAACACATTCAGTAATGAAAAAAAAAAAGTCTTTCTACATATCCTTTAAGATGTATAATCTGTGCAGGGGTTCCTCTGGGTGAGATGTTTTCAGGAGAGATATTATAGGGTATTAAGATACAGACAAGTTTAATTTCACTTAATAATTCCGAGTGCACTCTAGAATAGCTTCCCAAGTTTCTACTTCCATTTCACATCCCCATCAACACTGGCTTATCCAAAGATGAATTCTCTGACTATATAATGGATATTATGTAATTTGTCTCTCTCTTTTGTTTTACTTTCATTTCTCTTATTACTAATGAAGATGAACATCTCTAAAGCATATAAATTGATCATACTTAGTGGAAATTCTAATTTCCTTTTCCATTAAAAATACATATATAAAGTTCTTCGAACATCTGCAAAATTTATCTTTAAAGAAAATTTTGTTTTGAAATAGATCCACTAAATTCTCATCTTTCAGTTTGTGGTTTCTGACATGTTTATGAAACACTTCTTATTTTATTCATTTTACTTTATAGTGTAGGTCCCTCATTTAGATTTTAAACAATCTGGAAATTACTTTTTCAAAGATAAGAGGTAAGGAAACAACTTTATTTTTCATAATTTTGTAAAACAGTTTTCACAAAGTTATTTTTCCTACTGAATTTGGTATTTTATGCTGCACAGATTCTATACTAAATTCACATTTCCACTGCTGGCTCAAATCTCAGCATTGAAAGAGTTTTGCTTCTGGGGACTCAGTGTTATTCCATTTCCAGCTCCCTACTCTTTTCTACTCTACCTAACACATGGTTGATTATAAATTCTGAGGGAATCTTGTTCAAAGCATCTGTATCCTTAATAGGGCATGTTCTTTAAGCCACTGTTTATAATCAACTATAATCCAAGAGGAAAAAAAAACTCACACCTTTAAAACAATCCCCATAAATCATGTTACTCTGTAGTTCTACATCAATGTGATTTACTTTACTCCTCAAAAGGTTGACTTAAGTTCCCAGGAGGGTGAATATCATGGTAGAACAAAGAAGTAATTGTTTAGCTATGATTCTAAAATTAGATTTCTGACAACAGTAGATTGAATAAAATACTTTTTCTTTTTAAAGATAAAAGTATTTTAGGGGCACCTGGGTGACTCAGTTTGTTGAGAACCTCTTTTTTAAATATATATTTATTTTGGGGAGAGCGCGAGTGGGGGAGGGGTAGAGAAAGGGGGGCAGAGGATCCAAAGCAGACTCTGCACTGATAGGCTGACAGTAGCAAGCCCCATGTGGGCCTAGAACTCACGAAATGCAGGATCATGACCTGAGCCGAAGTTGGAACGCTCAACCTACTGAACCACCCAGTGCCCCAAGCATCTGACTCTTGGTTTGGGGTCAGGTCATGATCTCATGGTTCCATGGGTTCCAGCTGCATGTCCAGCTCCACACTGGCCATATACAGCCTGCTTGGGGTTCTCTCTCTGTCCCTCCCCTGCTCTCTTTCTCTCTCAAAATAAATAAATACACATAAACAAACAAACAAATATTATTTTACCTGTTAAGACTTGGGTTTATATATTAAGAGTTAAGCCTACAAACAGTAAGGTTCATATTGTCAAGGCTTGAAAGAACAGATGTAGAATGTGATATAAGATAAATCTTACCACATGGAGACCCACTCGAGGCACCTGCTGATCTTTACTGTTATTGCCAATAATTAAAAAAAAATTTATGTTTATTCATTTTTGAAAGGGAGAGAGAGACAGAGCATAAGCAGGGGTGGGGTGGAGAGAGAGGGAGACACAGAATCTGAAGCAGGTTCCAGGCTCTGAGCTGTCAGCACACAGCCCGACGCAGGGCTCAAACACATGAACTGCGAGATCACGACCTGAGCCAAAGTTGGATCCTCAACCAACTGAGTCACCCAGGTGCCCCTGTTATTGACAATAATTACAGCAGGCAATGGATGAGCCAAAAAGCAACCTCCGGGGAGATATCCCATGACCAATATTCCCTTACATACAAACATTACTTGAAGGGGCTCAAGGCATTCCAGTTCAGGATTTTCTGTTAAACTTTACTTGAATCATATTACATTGGTTTAAGTCACATGGGCAGGATCGCTCAGTAGCTCCAGTGTCACTTGTCACACATGGTGTTATCTAAGACTACTTGGGCTTAAAAGGATAGCTGCTACCACTTTATGTATAACCAAGGTGACATCAGGGAAAGGCTGGCCATATCATTTCTATTTGATTAGCAAGGCTTGCTGAGCCCTTATTAGTCATAGTGTCTGATTTGACCTACCCTAAAATGAGGCCATCAGGCAGTGTGGGAGACTCAAAACCACCAAGTTTCAGGTGCTAAGCTGCAGCAGGACCAAACTCCTCACCCATCCTCCAACCGTTTTTAGCAGGAATTTACTTGCTTCAGGCAGGTGTCATCCTTGTACAAGGAAATTGCCTCTCCTTGTGTGGCAATGGTCATCTAAATAATCATGATAATTGTGATTTTCCCATTTCCTACTGGATTCTACATTGTTTTTGCTAGAGCACACACAAGAGGAGACAGGGGTCACTTCCCCATGTGGGGAAATAGCTGAATGGAAGAATTCACTCTGGACTTCGTGAGCATTTACAGAACAAGGAATTTCATTTATATACATAACAGTGGAAGCCACAATGACAGCACGCTGAATAGCCTCAAAGGCCCCATCCAGGAGATTGCTTTAATTTTCTTTGTTCACTGTTCTTTGCCCAAACCTGGTCTGTTAAATCCAGGTCCACTTCTCCTGGAGAACACAGACCAAGGGGGCTAACATACATTTGTTGGAGGCTATGGCCACAGGCACTCAGAGATCGTGCTATTCAACCACTGGAACATGGGAAGTGAAGAGATGGGAAGGCTAGGTTGTATGGAAGTGAGGTACCAGAGGACATTAGTGGTCCCTAACTCCAGAGTCAGCATTCCCTCCTTCCATGTGTACCTCCAGGCTCTACTAAACACTCAAATCAAGGGACTCTTCTCTACAGACCCTCCCCTCCTCTACTGCTATGGTTCCTCCTTGCAGTTCTTGGAACTTCGGCCACCCTTGTTCTTAAGCATCCACTGCAACAGAGCCACACAGAATGTGACTTGAGTGGATGTATTCAACAGAGGTATAAAAGTTTGAGTCCTTCTCCTCTCCTAAGTTCCCCAGCTTATTCAGCCTTTTTCTTAAATCAGATGAGATGAGGATAAATGATAGAGAGAGGTGGGTTGGGAGGGGTAATGGCATAGGTTTTGCATTTATTTTCAGTTTCAAGTGGCTTTTGGTCTCTTGATCTCTCAGGTTTAAGAACCTTTTAATGTCATCTTTACATTTAAATTTCTATATTCTCATTGTGGGCAGCATTTATTCAAGCTATAGGGTCCCTTAGTGCCCCCTTGTCATGATAGCATCCTTTCTCCTCTTCCTGTGGGACAAAGAGGGAGCCACTTGGACAACGTGTTTCAATCCTACCTCTTGCTGCTCAGACTCATTCACAGCAGGACACTGGAGGTGGGGGAAGTCCTTATTCTTCCATTTCACCCATCTCTTTGGCAAAAGCATATATTAACTAATCCTAGGAAGTCTTCTCATAGCCTCAAACCCAGCCTACCCAGGCCCTCCATCTTCCCCTTCCAGACAGTTACGTCTGTGTCTGCATTTCATTCTTGTCAAAATCATCAGAATCTAGAGTTTAATCCTACATAAAAGCTAGCAAGTTAGCTTGCTGCTGTTTCATGGATGCTGGCAAAAGACCCAGCATTCCAGGATCAAAGACAAAGAGTATTAGGTATAATACAAGTAGCAAAAGCATCTTATTTGCCTAGGTCCTCCTTACTCACGCCCAAATCCCACTGGGGTTATGTGGAGAGGCCCAGGTAGACACTGTGTATTCAGTGGGCTTTCATTAGCTGAAAAATACTGAGCTCAAGGAATTTACTGCTCTTAGAGACAGCAGTAGACAAGCCTGATCTTTGTCTGAGGGCATAGGTTATCTCATCCCCAAGGCTGCTGGCTGCAAATACAACCCCAAGAAAAGCATAGGCAGAGAGGGGTCAAAGCCTTATATTCTTTGCATATCTGTCAAGAACTGGAGGAGCTGAGGGCCAGTGGTATATTGACTCTTACAACAGACAGAAGAAAATAAATGAAACGTCATGATTATCAATAAGTGAATACTGAGTATGTTTTCACCTCTAAAGCAATAGAAGATACTGCAGATGAAAATACTAATACTTTGAGAAAACATTTCATGTCTTTATGTGTCCAAACCACTGAATTTACTTGAATATAAATACAAAATACATGAGATAAAAATTTAATTTATTTGGCACTAACAAAAATTGGTAAGATAAATCCCAATGTCACAATAGATAAGTGGGTAAAGGATATAAATGTAGTTTAAATTGAAGGAACCGCAATAGCTAGAAACATTTGAAAATATTACAATGTTAATTTCTAGCGTGCAAATGAACACAGTGTTTATTTAGCAAATTATTATTATTATGTGTTTTTAAGAAAAATGCCCAGTATTAGAAAGAGTACTGAGAAAACACTTTCACACAGTGTCTGTCTTTAGGTACAATAATTTTGGAACTTGTCAATGTTTTCAAAATATTAAAATGGTCACATTCTTTAGTGTAGAAATTTATTTCAAATAATCTATAATTCTCTTTTTAAGTTTATTTATTTATTTTGAGAGCGAGAGTGAGTGGGAGAGGGGCAGAGAGAGGGAGGGAGAGAAAGAGAATTCCAAGCAGGCTCCACAGTGTCAGTGTCGATAGAGCCCAATGGAGTGCTTGAACTCATGACCTGAGTAGAAGTCAAGGGTCAAACGCTCAGCTGACTGAGCCACCCAGGCACCCCTCAGATAACCAGTCTAATGCCTTATTAGAGAGTTAGTATTAAATGCACTAGATGTGTTTTTGGTGCACTGAAATTCTGTTTGTAAAGTAGTAAAAAAATAAATGGCTCCTGAAGAAATGTGGAAATGTTAAGTGTTCTTCTCAATGAAATTTAAAAAAATAAATAAAGAGGGTGAGAGGAAACTTTAGGAGGTGATAGATAAGCTTAAGGCATAGACTGTGGTGATGATTTCTGCAAACTCATCAAATTGTATGTATTGAATAGATACAGTGTTTTATGTATCAATTGTACCTCAATAATGTTTTTTAAAAATTCATTTAGAACTTATATACAAAGAGAAGAATATTGAAATGGAAAATATTTTTGTTTTTGTTGTTGTTGTTGTTTTTAGTTCAGAGGGAGAGACAGCATGCAAGCATGGGAGAGGGACAGAGGGAGAGAGAGAGAGGGAGAGAGAGGGGGAGAGAATCTTAAGCAGGCTCCACACTGAGCACAGACTCTGATACAGGACTTGATCCAAGACCCTGGGATCATGATCTGAGCCAAAATCAAGAGTTGGATGGTCAACTGACTGAGCCACTCAGGTGCCCCAGATAAATACATTTTAAAGTAAGGGTTTATATAGAAATATAATATTTTGTCACCAAGAAAATGCTTTTTTGTAAACAATCTACATTTTAAGTAGCAAAAAGCAGAGTAATAACCTGCATAAACAATATGATTGCCAGTTGGTAAGGAAAATATGGTTAGATAAAAGCAGGGCAGAAATAATGATGAAATGTTAAGTCACTACCTCTGGGCAGTAGGAATTTACAGAGGATTTTTTTTTGTTACTTTGTGCTTTCCAAATATTCCAATATCATGGTGTGATTGATACCATATTTAGTTACTTGATGTCATGATATGCTTTTACATATTTTTAATAAAAATTAAACATTAATTTTAAAAATTATATAAATTCTCACTTAATATATAGCATCCGAATGTTAAAATTAATTAGCAATTAATTTCCAATTCTGATAGGTTATACACATGATTATATTTTGAAAGATACTAAAAACTAAAAAATAACTGAAATATGCTTCCAAGGACATGACAAATAAATTTAATCCTGGAACAGAAAAAGGATGGTAGGTAGTAACAAAGAAAGTCTGAATTAAGTATAGACTTCCATGCATAACAATATATTAGCATCAGTTCATTAGTTGTGATATATGTGCCAAACTATATAAGATACTAAAAATGGGGAAAATTGAGTACAGAGTATTTGGAAACTCCTCATATTATCTTTGCAATTTTTTTCTGTAAATTTAAAACCATTGTAAAACTAAAAACAAATCATGTAAAAAATGCTTCTGAAGTATGTCTCAACATTCATAAAAATTTTAAATGAATTATTTAATTTTGTAAAAGGTAATGGATGCATGTTGTGTATAATTACAACAGTACAAATGAGATATTTTTATTTACAAATTACTCTGTCATCTATGTAAATGCAAGACTGATTTTCTACTGATTTATGTCCATATAGCTAACTTACACAAAGCCTCTGAGAATCATTAACCATTTCTAAAAAGTAATACATTAATCCTTGTTTCTACCCACCCAAGAGTTTTCTGAACAATGAAAAGAAATTTGATTAAAAATGAAAGCCTAGGTATGATCAGATTCATCTAAGTTGTGCATGTGGAACCATAAATCAGCCCTAGGACTGAGCCATTCTCAGAAGATATGAAAAAAATTACCAGGAGGTTGTTAATCCAGGACCATATACTGCAAAAAAACACTGGTGTTTTAAATATGCTAAAAGCACAACTTGGCAAGCAGACCAGCTGATCTCTAAGTTTGAAGACTCTGAACAACAATATCCACTTCTGTAGCATTTAGACACTTGCCTGTGACCACTCACTTTTTAAGGATGCCATTGGCCAGAATGGAAAGATGAGAAAAACAAAGAGGATACCTAATTACACTGAATTAATAGCAGAGACAAATATTTTATCTTAGACTAGATTCTGCAGCCTCTGTTTGAAGCATCATTTGATGACTATGGAGTTCATGCATATGAAGTTGTTAATGTCAGTCCCACAGGAGATAAGGAGCAAACACCATGGTCAGACTGAATGTGTGTGAAAACAGAGGGGCTGTAACATATAAGAGGAGCACGTATAAGAAAAGGTTACAACTTCCTCCAGAGATAGTGATCAGTTATCAGCACCATGAAGATTTAACTGCTGAGGGCTACTCTCCCACTAAAATTAGATTTATTGTTTAAGAACACTCCTGAGACTTCATTCATGGGAGACTGTGTCAAGCAATCGAGATTTGGGAACTTAAACTTAGGCTCATTCAAAAGCCATGTGGACTCCACTAAAATTTGACATCTATCCAATATTGCTTTTGTCCTTTGTCTTAAACTACATTATTATTTACATTATTATTATTATTATTATTATTATTATTATTATTTTGGCTGTAATATTCGCTAAGGAAATAATAATTAACAAACATAGTACACATAATCCCCAGAATATGTAGTGTATTTCTAGCCCATTTTGTAATAGCTTAGAACTGTTACACAAACATTTATCTATCCACAATATTTAAAACATAATTTGCCTTTCTCTGCCTTATCAGTTGAATGTTCCATTCTAGGTTGTAGTACATTTTATTGCATTTAAAGATAACAAGGCATACAATTTTCTAGAATTTTTTTTACAGCATTACTTTTGTGACATTCAATTTCTAATGATTTCTCACGATATTTTTTCTAATTTTTAGAATTGTTTTTTCCCATATAACATTGGTAAATGAATCACTCAGTATGAAGGATCAAGGAATAGGACAAAAGGCTGGAATGAATATGAATTTCTGCCTCCCCCCCATAAAACCAAAGCCCCATAAACATTTCTGAATGTCTGTCCATTCTGGCTATTTATCTGTGATCATTTAATGGATTAATGACAAATATAATTTATGTAATTTATATTATAGAAAGTATAATATTATTCATTTACATACATTACAGACATTTAAAATAAGTGTGAAACATGCCAAAACGGAATTGCAAAGCACCATGGTATTTGTGAGGAGATACCATCACATGCTCAGGAAATGATCCATGGTTTCAAGTTTATTTGAGTCTGTTGCATAGGCTTAAATAGTATTCTGGCATTTTGTTTTTGCTTTTATTTTTATTTTGGTCTCTGAAACAATGCTTCTTTATGACCCAGAGAGAACAGGCCTCTTAGACCTCCAACTGGGAGAACATAATTGACCAAGGACCCAGCATGTGTACTCTGAAATCTGTCACTGAGTATGCGTGTGCCAGGGCACACTTCCCACAGGCAGCCCCAGCCAAAGATTGGAGGCAGCAGGGATCCCAAGAGAAACCAACTCTTGGTAAACAAGGGACTCCCTGGACAAGCAACTTGGCTCATGGGCTCCACCAAGGCCTTGCTGAACTTTCCTTCAAATGCATAACATTTTACTTTATGATTCAGTGAGAGACTGATTTCCTTTGATGTATGATTTTAGCTAGTCAATATTTACTGGTATGAAACCATATTTGATTTTGATTCTGGCATCATATTTTAGGTAATGCTTTTAATTTTTACTGTTTTTTTTGCCTCAATCTTTTATTATATAATCTGTGTGTGTGTGTGTGTGTGTGTGTGTGTGTGTGTGTGTGTATTTATTAACCGAGTGGTCTATGTATTCATTTTAATAATTACATTAGTAGCTGTGAGGTACAATGCACATAAATTTCTATTGATTAACTCCCTACTATGAACAATGATGAAATTAATACATTCTACTTTCCTTCCTTCTCTCCTTCATCTGTACCTTCCAATTTCAGTTAATTGTATTGATTTTTGGTGGTTACCTTTATAACCTCTATTATTTGATACAGTGTTTATTTGATGTTTAACCCTTGCAATAAAGATGTAAGGGAAATAGCCTTCTTATACCAATTCTATCCTCCTTTCTGCCTTTTCTTATTTATATCATTTATACATAATCAGGGCTTGTAATATATTACAAGTCTGTTCTGTGTCAGAACCCTCAGTAATAATAGGCTAATTACTATAGTTAAAAGACGTCAACTCTCAATCACTTCTGTTCATGATGGACTATCCAAGACTGGTTTTACCAACTAGCTTAGGAAAAAATAAGACAAAACAAAAACAAAAAACAGAAAATCCCAGAAAGAACGAGACAAAATATATGATTCAATTGTCTGACACATCAGGGGTAGTGGGGTGGCTCAGTCAGTTAAGTGTCCATCTTCAGCTCAGGTCACGATCAGGTCTTGATTTCATGGTTCGTGAGTTCGAGCCCGGGGTTGGGCTCTGTGTGGACAACTCAGAGCCTGGAGCCTGCTTTGGATTCTGTGTCTCCCACTCTCTCTGCCCCTCTACTGTTTGTGTTCTGTCTCTGTCTCTCTCAAAAATAAACATTAAGAAAATTGATGACAACAACAACAAAAACCAACTGCCTGACGCATTGGATAACAACACAGAACAGTGATGTCTGAAGAAAGAGAAACAAGCTCTTTAATGTCACAGCCCTTTGTTTGCTGTAATGTCACAGCACAGGAAGGCAAAACCCATGAAAAGCCTGGTGATCTGCCTGAATTAAAGGGATGAGATAGAGTTGGGAATGTGGGGAGGTCAACATGTCTAGAATTTACAGGACAGAGAACCACACAGGAAAGAGCAACAAGGAAAAGGCAGAGCTAAACCCAAATTTCTGAGATTAATTCAATACAAAACATCATGCTCAGTTGATGAGTTCTTCAAGTTCATTAAACTATTGCATAATTTTATTAGAATGTAATATAATCATATGTTTGCAAATGCCAGAGCATTTTAATCAGATTTAAAATGTAATTTCCTTCCTCTTCTTTATATAGTGTTTTATGGAAGGGCTCTAATAGGATAGCTGCAACCATAAAAAAGAGATTGTCATTCCTAGGAGAACATAAACATATAAACAAGCCAGAGTTATCATCCTGATAGGTAAATATAGAAAGAGGAAATAGAGTTTGAGAACGTGATGGCCAGATGGGGCTGCATTATGTCAGCAAGTCATTTTATCAATATTAACAGCCTTCTGTTTTTAGAGCTGAAGATTGTTTGAGGTTAGATCATATAAGAAGTTTGTTCAAAGCTACAAAGCTAATGAAAAGCTGCTTACATATCACAACTTCACTAGCTATACAGAGTTGGACATCGTCACTTTAACAGAAGAATGGACTTCAGCAGAAAAAAGGGTTCACATAGAAGCAATTGTGTAGACTTCTTTTTCAAAGCATGTGTAAGATAATTTAAAAACAATGAATGCTTGGGATCTAAGTCATATTTAATTTCTTTTGCACACTACTCCAATTCCAAGATTCTTAAAATGTTATAAATTTATTAAATAAAGATCTTCCCAAAACAGTTTCAAAGATATTCAGGTAATAATATAACCAAATTAATTTACTAAGATAAAAAATACGTATATTTTGCATTCCTTTTCCCAAGTTAGAATTTGCAAGAAAGTCATATTTTGTTTGGTTCATATTTCTAACTAACATTTTGTTTGGGATATTTTGCTTAATTACTCTCTAAATCTTAGGTGAATATAAAAAAAATAAATAACAAAAAGAGTTGCCTCTAACAGAACATACCATTAGATACTTCATATATACCGCCACTTAATTTTCTCAATAACTATGAGAAGTAGGTATACTTATGTCCATTTTTATATGAAAAAGCTGAATTCTATATACAGATCATGTAACCTACTTGCCTAAGACCACAGAGCTAGTAAGAGTTGGAAACCAGACATAAAGCTGAATTTGAAATGTAGGAAGAGAAGCAGGAATGAAAAAGGCTGTATAAATCAAAAGATATGAAAATTTTAAGGAGGGATTACCCATTCTAAAAAAAAAAGTAGATTCAGAAAGGTAAGAACTGAACAATATCTATTGGACTAGGATATGGAAGTCACTAGTGATATGCCAAACAAGTTCTTGTAGAGTCTGAGGATGAAGCAGAAGTGGAAGCAGGAAGTGAAGAAGTGAAGAAATCGAATGTAGACAGCTGCTTCGAGAAGCTGAGTTGGAAATCAGACATTAAACACATAAGCAAGTTCAAAGGAAAATTATTCTGTTTTGTTTTGGATTATTTATATATTTTTTAAAAGTCAGGAGGGACTTAAACATGCTGTATACCACTTTGGAAAAGACTTAAGAATTTAAAGGAAAGCTCAGGATCAAATTTGTACAGTAAAAAAATTATTTTCAAAGTAAAGCATTAGCAAGGGAGTCCAGCTTTCAGATCAACTTGCTCACTGGAAACATAAAAGGAAATACGGATAGTTCAAATTTTTATATGGCAGTTGAAGTTCTTAATAGAAAATATATGGATCAGCTATGATAAAGTCCAATATTCATGATTTTGGTAACACGATATGCTGGCCTTGCAATAAACTTGAAGGGATCTTATTAGAAAACGATTGGACCAGTTATGATAAATATTCAGAAATTCATGTTTTTAGAAACATGGTGTGCTGGTGCCCTTGCCAACAAATGGAAACATAAAAATATATAGGAGACAGTATGAGAGAGGAGCACAAGAGAGGCAAGAAATGGTTGGTACAGATGAAGGGACAGAATGTGTAGCAGAGCATATTCTGATGAATGAGTTGGCTTTCAGTGAGAAGTACAGAGCCATCCTGACAGCTACCGTTCATTCTCTAAATAAAAAAATATATTTTATTTACATATATATAATATACACATATATATAAAGTGTTTATATATATGTGTATATTATATATACAAAGCATTTAATAGTATAATCTCTTCATTCTTTGAGGTATTCTCTTACTTGGAGAGCATAACTTAAGATGTAATGAAAAAAAGTGCAAAGTATATATTGACTTAGGAAAGAAAAGTGTGTCTGAACTCATATTGTAACCTTGTATAACATATAATCTTGATTTATTTTATTTTATTTTTTTTTTGTTTTTTAACGTTTATTTATTTTTGAGGCAGAGAAAGACAGCATGAATCGGGGAGGGTCAGAGAGAGGGAGATACAGAATCTGAAACAGGCTCCAGGCTCTGAGCTGTTGGCACGGAGCCCGACGCGGGGCTCAAACTCACAGACTGCCAGATCATGACCTGAGCCGAAGTCGGACGCTTAACCAACTGATCCACCCAGGTGCCCCAATCTTGATTTATTTAAATAATTATATTTTATATTTGAGAAATCTCTGATAAAAGTGCCAAATTTCTTAATTTCCTTTTTGTTTTTTTAAATATCTAAATTTAAGCTAATCTATGTTGTTCAGAATATTCCCTTGATTACAAAATACCACATTGCTATTAAAATTACAAGGGTGAGTTTAGTAAGACTTTTTTTTTTCCTCCTAAGAATGGAATCTTAAGTTTATAGTGCTTTTGAAAAGAAACATGCAATAATAAAATGAAGCAGCAGAGGGAGCTCTAACATTCATTAGTACTACCATTCTCCGGTCACTTTTTATTGCTGGATCTGAAGTAATTGGGGATTTCAGGATACACATGCAGAAACACTTATTTTTCTTATTCCCTGTGAGTTTTATTTTTATAAGTAATGTATGCATTCATTACAAGATGCTAGCACGTCTAAAATTAATGCACAGATTGTAAATATCAAAATTTAATAAATAATGACCTGGCAATAGAGTTATTAGTAATTATATTACAAAATTTACATTTCAATGTTAATGTGCTATGCTGTACAGATTTTTTTGTAGATGATATGCATTGAAAAAACATTCAATGGATGTTTTAACTTTACATTTTCCTCTTTTAAGCTACAGTAAATAGTTGCCTGCTAAGGTATCACTCAATGGAAAGTTAATCCATATATAATGGCTACATATCCTCAAGTTCAAAACCAAACTTATTTCCAAAAATCAACTCTTAAGTAATTTAATTTAACCCCTATTAAGCCTTCTTTGACTAACCCCTCTACAGGTAAAATTAGTTGGTTTTCCCAGTGCTCTATTATCATCAGCTACAGCAATTTAATTGCAATTTAATAATTTAATGTTCTAGCCTCCAGTATGAAATCTTTATATCGACAGCACCTAGCAAAGAGCCTGGCATGTGGTTCGCACTCAGTAAACATTCACTTCATTGAATGAGAAGAAGGTATGCATTTGTAGTATAGCAGAGAATAATGAGAAGCAACTCTAGACAAAGTAAGGCACATAAAAAGAAAATAAGTAATGGAGAAGAACAATGGCAGATTTTTTAAGTGCCTTATTTAAACCCAATAGTGATATAATTATCTTTGGTAAATAGAATAGGAGTGGCAGTTTGAAAGTAACTCCAGACCAGTTTTAGGCCATAATAATAAGAGACACATTAATGACAATCAATATCAAAGGCCAGGCAGTTCACATAAATGAGTCAAACTTGGCTGGTTGGGACTACAGAAAACAGGACACATGCCATATCTACAAAGGAGATATCTACTCATCTCTAATTTCCTGAAGCTAATTGCCATATGGAAATGTGGACTAAATATTCTAGATTTCTTCTTATAGGGGAAACCAAAAAAACAAATCTCATGAATTATGAATTGTTAATTGACGGCAAATTTAAAAAACAGTATCTGGCTTAAACAAATTATATCCATGCATTCAATTTATCCCAAAGACAGTTTGCCATTTCTTCATTCAACCAGGGCAATACCAACAATGATGGACAGGCAGTGGTGAATTCTAGGAACTAGGAAGCAGACTGAAATTAGTAACTATAATACACATACACACATAAACAAAATATACATTTATAGATATAGTTATACAATACTTTGAATGCAATTATTAATCTAAGCTGTGGCAAATTATCCTATCTTGTTCTGTCTTTACCTACTTCCTAATTTGTCATATGTTAAAAAAGAATTCTCCAAAAGTTTTCTTTTAAAAATTGTTAGTTCCTCTTTTTATTTCATTTATTTAACACATGTATGCTATTTCATTGTGAAATTAACATACACTCTTTGAATATCCAAAGATACATAAAAGAAATCCCTCTTCCTACCTGAATTTATTCCATAGAAACAGTCACAAATTAACAGCTTGATTTATATTCTTTGTAACTTTCTTTTATAAATGTATAATTCCTTAAATATATAAATATACACAATACACCATTTTATGAATAGTTTGATCCACTTTTATAATGTGTGTATATTAAGTGTGCATCTTTAGAGCAGCATGTTTTAATACAGTTCTACAATTTTTTTTTATCATGGATATCTTTCTACTATGCATACATGTAACTTAAAGCGAAATATAGATAACTTGGAAAGAAAAACAATGTAGGAAAAAATAAACACTGTACAGGCATTTCTGTTAAAAAAGCAGACTGTTTCTGCATCAGTGTAGGTAAGAATTGTCCTTTCACTTCTTTTGTTCCTACTGTTGGTTCAAGTTCCCAGGACCACTCAATGACTTTTCTAGTATGAGCTTTTGCAGCACAAAATTTGATGTAGTTAAAATATGTTGTGTCTTTATATAGAAATCAACTGATTTACTCAGGCCCATATTCTCCAGTGTGACCCCTTTCTGAGAGATTTTTTTAAGAATAATTTGGAATTATAAGTAAATTTAGCTCTATATACCAGCTGTAAAACCTAACTTCCTGCTAAGGGAATTTTATGTCCATCCGTCTGTCCTTCCTTCCTTCCTCCCTTCCTCCCTTCCTCCCTTCCTCCCTTCCTCCCTTCCTCCCTTCCTCCCTCCCTCTTTCTTTCTTTCTTTCTTTCTTTCTTTCTTTCTTTCTTTCTCTTTCTCTCTTTCTTTTTCTCTCTCTCTCCCTCTCTCCCTTCCTTCCTTCCTTCCTTCCTTCCGCCCGCCCTCCCTCCCTCCCTCCCAGGTTTATTTATTTTGTGAGAGAGAGCACAAGCAGGGTAGGGACAGATATAGGAGAGAGAGGAGAGAATCCAAAGCAGGCTCTGTGCTGTCAGCACAGAGCCCGATGCGGGGCTCAAACTAATGAGCCCCGAGATCATGACCTGAGCCGAAGGCAGATGCTTAACTGACTGAGTCACCCAGGCGCCCCATATGTTATATGCTTCTATAACTCTGTTATATGTTTCTACCTGGTTACCTTTATCAGCAAAACAGTACTCCATTTTATAGACATGCAATGATGCATTTGATGGTTCTCTATGGGTGTACATTTACTTGGGGAGGGCTAATGTCCCTCATTTTTATTATTTTTCAGGAATATCTTACCTATTCTCAGTACCTCTTCTAGGAGAATTTTATTATTATTAAAAAAAATAGCTTTGTTAGTATTCTGAAGGGAAACAAATTAAAATCAATAAACCATTCTACTATGGTTTATTGAGTTCTTCCTCATGCCAAGAGTTCCTGGCATCATTTAAATCTCATACTTCTCTAAAGCAGACATTGCATGGTTATCATGAATATTACACGAAGAAGAACATTGAGACTCAGAACCATTAAGTCATATCGTTTAAGTTATATAGCAAGTAGACATTAAGGTTAAGATCTGAAGCCAAACTTTAAAGCCCCGAACCTTGCCTCCTACTGGATTTTTATAGGACGTATATTATATTTTTCTTTGAATTTGGGAAGAATTAATGTCTTTACAATGTTAAATCTCCCCAACTAGGAATGTGTTATCTGTGTCTCTTCTATTGCTCAAATAATACGATCATAGTAACAATAACATAATACCCGTCATTAAGGTATTGTGATTTTCTACAATATGCACATACATTTATTCACCATTTAGATATGTCTTTATACACCATTACTTTCCATATCATTTCATGACTCTTTTCATCATTATATTTTGACTAATTTTTAGCATCGACAACAGGTTGGCTTCAGAAATAAAGCACTTTACTTAGATTACAAGTGAATTTAGCCTTTGTAAAAATAAAGCTACATTTCACTCTAGAAAACCCTAAAAAATAAAGATGTATTTAAAAAGTTGGCAAACAAAATAGAGAAATGAGTATAATTTTAAAATATTGCTAAATATCCATAAAGTGACCTGATGTAAAAATTTCGCCAAAGTGGGGGACAAGTAAAGTATTCCAAAAAACTCAAACCATAATTAGAAACCATTGCTATTTGTCCTGGTAGCATGATGGCCATTAACTTCCCAATGCCATCAAATATCAGATGAAAGTAAATGATCACTCTCAGGAAACATATCTCAGGAGGTAATAAAGAACTTTAAAAACATGGTGACCACTAGGGGGCATGTTCCACTTTCTTATCAGAGAGCCTGCATTAACTTCCCTCATTTTCAGTTTTACGTAGCCCTGCTTAACAGGTGAGAAATTTTGAAATCGATAACAACTACAACAATAGCTAAAGAGTTTATTTTTATTATTAGAAGAGCAATGCATGCTTCTTATAAACAACTTAATGTAATGGATATGATAAAGAGACAAAACTCAAGAATCATTTTTATTAATACTTGCCAAATTTTGTCAAAGTCACAACAAAATTATGTTCATATTGCACCTGTATTTCTCTAATGTGAATATTTTTGAGTTTTCCTTCATACAATAATTTTATATCCTAAGCATTCCCATGGCATTACAATATTTGATTAAATTTAATTTTTGTCTTTCTTCTATCCCATCTTATATCTATAGCTTTGTGGTGCTTAAACTTCCTTTTATTATTGGGCATTTAGGCTGCCTCTGATTTTCCATTAATATAAACCATGCTCTAAAAAGTGCACTAGTAAAAGCATAAGTGCAGGCTGACTTGGGTTCTTGTTTCAGCTATGCCATTTCCTATTTGAAATGTGGTGTTAGTTATTAATAATTCTAACTCTTAGGGTTTTCTTTATTTCTTAAGATGGCAGATAATAAATAGTATCTACATGGCAACTGCTGTTAGACTGAGTTAAAATCCATAGAAAAAAATGAGTTCAGCACACTCAACACATGCTGGCTGGTATTATATAATGTATTATTGTTACAATTTTGGTACATGAAACTGCATTTCAGATTACTTCTCTAAAACCAATTTCCAGAATGAGATTTGCTCATTCAAAAGCCAGTGATCCTTATTTCCATATTGCTGTCCAAAGTAGTTGATCCAGCTTATAATCTTTAGAGCTATTATTTTTAAATGTTTATATTTGAGACAGGGAGACAGAGCGTGAGTAGGGAAGGAGTAGAGAGACAGAAGGAGACACAGAATCTGAAGCAGGCTCCAGCTCTGAGCTGTCAGCCTCGACGTAGGGGTCAAACCCATGTACCATGATATCATGACCAGAGCTGAAGTCAGATGCTCAACGTACTGAGCCACCCAGGCGCCCCTAAAGTTATTTTTTTAAGTTTATTTATTCATTTTGAGAGAGAGAGAGTACAAGCAGGGGAGGGGCAGAGAGAGAGAGTGAGAAAGAGAATCTCAAGCAGGCTCCACCCTTCCAGCCCAAAGCCAAACATGAGGCTTGAAAACACAAACCGTGAGATCATGACCTGAACCAAAACCAACAACTGGACCCTTAATCGATGCTTAACCAATAGAGGGGCCCCAAAGTTGTTTCTCCATCAATACAAAAACAGATAACTTGTTCAGAGAACAGCATGGTTTGAGAGCCGCTGGAATTACTTCATGTTGTATTTCATTGTAAAACTGGCGCGCATGCATCAGCAAACGTTATGTTTACCTGATTCTGATTTCATCTGTTTTCAAAACTTGATAACCTGAGTTTCATAAGGTCTGTGTGAGCATTTTATGTGCATACACACACGCTCTATTTTCATAGGTAGGGAAAACAATAGTCCTTGTAAATCTCAGGAAGCTCTGTGTCTCAATAAGGGCAGAGTGAGGAATCCAAACATAACCCTCCTAAAACATGGGACCTCCTAACCCACTTGAAGAACTTCAAATACATCTTGTTTCTCTGCGCCTGGTATGTTCATGAGCGTAAACATGGTATTAAGTTTTGTCCTATTTCCTTTGGCTTATATTGCCTATGACCTTTTCTAAAAACTAAAATTAAAGAGTTAAAGCATCAACTAAGCAATATGTTTTATAATGACTATGTTATTATTTTGCAGCTTATGTTAATTATAACTAATTAGAGGCTTTAAAATAAGTTACACCTACCTACTTTTGCAGCAATGCCGTCAATTAACAAATGTACTAAAAGTGTTCTTTTCATTCAGTTTGGAGACATGTCTGAGTTTTCTTTGGCCTTTTGACTAATTACATCTAATTAGAAGACATACTGAAATATAAGGAAAAACACAGTTTACATCTCTCTTTCCTTTGAGGGACAGCCAACTACATATTTGGAAAGAACAAATCAAGAACCAATTTCTTTTAGGTGCAAATATATTTACTAGTCTATTTCTTGGTGCGTCCATATCTCCAGAAAGAAGAAAGTCTTGGAAGTTGAATGTATTTAGAAAACTAAAGGTAAACTTGTAAATAAAAACAAATAAACCAAATGAAGTTAATCTCACCTTTGGGTTTTGGGTTTAAAATAATCCTAAAATAGGTGAGCTTTTGACTGACTTATTTATATAAAACTCTTAAGAGGCTTGATTACTTTGAAGAGAAAGATGTAGTTTCTTTAAAATGATTTTCCTTATCCTTCACTCTCCCTGGGGCTTTCTGGATTTCAGAAAAGAATGTCAGCTATGCTAATGTAAAAGCTGCTCAGGAAAGGATCAGATTAAAGGTCTGAAATACAAATAGCTATTGAAAACTAAGTTGCTAGACAGTTACCTTGATTCCCTGTTTCAACTTTGAGATAGGCACCAACATCATTGGTAAGAGAAAGCAGACCCTGAGATCTAGTCAATTTAGAGTTTTTATTGAATTTGATAACTTATTTCCAATCTTATTTATTTGATAATATAAAGATAAAGTCCTAGGAAAAAATATTCTAAGTGGAAAGTATAGCATGCCAATCAGGACAGTCTCATAAAAAACTAGATCAAGACACCATTTACAACTCCCCATATCTCTGTTTGCTATCAATTTGGGAAAAGAGAGAGAGAGAGAGGTGGGGGGGGGGATAGAAATAATACAATCAAAGACATTTCCATGACATTAGCAACAAATTGCTCATTTTTAAAATCTCTTCCATCAAGCCAAGAATTTAGAACAAATAGTGTGACTCACCAGGCAGTGACTCAGCAGTAAACTTATGAAGAGAAATTTGGAACATTAAAGAGTGAAAATAAATGTTTTACACTAACTTATCTGATAGGATATACTTAATTTAAATAAAAATGGACTACCATATTACTAGTGAAATCACAAAGCAAGAGATTTGCCAGTGTCTCAGAACTTTTCTATTGCCTTCCGTTTATAGCCAAAGAAAGTGTCTTATGAAAGGTATGCAGTAAGTCAGGTTTTCCTGTCCTTTTAAAAACATCAGAGCACCACCTGAGAGATGAACCTAAGTGAAGGTAAAAGGCTTCCTCTCAGGATTTCCACAAAATTTCTCATGTTCGAAAAGTAAGATTTTTTTTTTCTTTCTAAGAGATGTTCTTTTACTAGTAAACACAGCTTACCATAAGTTCTTGGAAATGAATCACCTAAATGTAAGAAGTTACTTGTTCAAACTGAGGTTACTAACCTAGCTCCCCAGTAGCCTTATGGTAACCCCAGACTCCAAGCTCTTTATGCATAAGTACCACAGCTGTTTTGTTTATTTACTCTCAGTGCTAGGGATACTCAATAAATATTTGTTAAATGAATGAATAAATGTTCACAAATATAAAACACATAGATCCTGCCCAATAGAGTAACCACATTTGTCTCTTAATCTAGTAACCACATGTTCTTATTAAATTATCCCTATCAAGTTTGCACGCTTCCATAGTGTTCTATCTTCCTAATTGCTGTGTAAATGCTCTTTCTTCCCACTTGGACCAGGGAAAATACTCTTTTAAGAATATTTACAAACGTTTGATTTTTCACTGTTCTAGGTAGCACTTATAGAAAATATACATTTTCAACATAATTCATTAATTTTATTTTCTCTTTATTTTCTTAATTAGAATGAGAATGATGTGTTAAAACTTGTACACAACCTCCCCCAAAATTCCAACACACACACACACACACACACACACACACACACACACACTTTTTTAGAAGAAATATACCCATTATGTGGGGAAATTTTTAAGACTCAGCCAACCCTGCATTCCAGAAACAGAAACCAGGAGTTTGAACATTTGCATACCCATTGACCTAAGGGTTTCTAATCAGACTGAACTCCCTTAGGATACCTCCAGGCATCCAGAGAGGGTTCAGAAGACCTAATACTGACTGAAAAAAGAAACAGTGATGAGAAGAGCAGAAACTGTTTTCTGAAGAGGAAATGAAAGAAGGATTGTAAATCCCACGTTGAAGGTATCTGGGGAGGAGCCAAGACTCATATACAGACAATTCTTACCTTTGGAGTTTTATGGGATGGTGAAACACAACTAAATGGGATTAGGGTATATTATAGTATGTAGCAAAATTTATGATTACAGGGATGGAACTGGGTAAAGGGTGGAACATAAAGACTAAGCCACATTTACTTAATATCAAAGATTATAGAATATTATATGTGCAGTCATAGCACTGATTAAAATTTAAATAGTTTTCAGTCTTTCATTTCATAGTGGAAAAAAATTACATATAAAATAGAAAGTTTTCAATTGCCAAGAGAATTCTAAGTCCCTCAAGAATGATTACTCAGGATTAGAATTATAACAGAGGTTAAGCACAGAATGTTAAAAAAATATTAAAGCCATTTTAATTCAACCTGTAAACACTATCCGAGGCATTCTAATTCAGATATGAATTTCAGAGATGCAAAATTATTTTTCATATCTACAGAAAACCATCATGTCTATAGTTTATCTTATCAGTCATGGCTGTATGTCACTTAAATTTTATGTTAAAAAAAAGTAGCTTTCTACTTGTTGATGTCAGAGGCATTTATTTTCTGTACAGAGGCCAGATCTGCTTTTTTTTGTTTGTTTGTTTGGAATAATCTTGAATTTCATTTAATTCTCCCATCATTATTCTCACAAAATCACCATGAAGTCTTCATAATGTACTTCCACACATTCCGAGAAGAATTAGCCCCAGTAAAGGGTATTTTTTATTTAGGGATTGAACCATTGTGAAGTTGAGAAAAATACAAGTACTTACAGATGTCACTCTAAAAGACTTTAAATTATGATTGTTCCCCCATGTAATGCTGATTTCTTGTCTTTAACATCTTAAAAAGTTATTCTACATTTAGACAGAGATTATTTTTTAAATACATCACATAAGTATCTTTTAAATTGTTTTGCTTCTTTGTTCCTTTTCTTAAAGACTATTTTGGGGCACCTGGGTGGATCAGTCAGTTAAACATCTGACTCTGGATTTTGGCTCAGGTCATGAACTCGCAGTTTGTGAGTTAGAGCTCAGCATCAGGCTCCATGCTGGCAGTGTGGAGCTTGATTGGGATTCTCTCTCTCCCTTTCTCTGCCTCTCCCCAGCTCTCTTTCTCTCACTGTCTCTAAGTAAACAACAAACAAAAAAAACCTTTAAAGATTATTTTATTTTTAAGCGCAGTCATAGGTTCACAGCAAAACTGAGAGGGAATTATAGAGATTTTCCATTTATCTCCTGCCCCAATACATGCATACCCTCCCCATTACCAACCTCCCCCACCAGAATGATATATTTGTTACAACAAATGATATATTTGTTACAACATGATGAATCTACATGAACATATCATAATCACCCAAAGTCCATCGTTTACCATAGGGTTCACTCTTGATGTTGGTACATTCTATGAAGAAATGTATAATATATCTACTGTTATAGTATCATATGGAAAAGTTTTACTGACTTAAAAATCCTCTAGGCACTGCCTATCCTCATCTTTTCCCTGGCACAACCCCATCCCTTGGCAACTACTGATCTTTATAATGTCTCCATAGGTTTGCTTCTTCCAGAATGTCATATAGCTGGAATCATACAGCAGATAGCCTTTGCAGATTGGCTTCTTTCACTTAAAAAATATTTCACTTAGAATTATTAAATTTCCTCCATGGCTTGATAGCTCATTTATATTTAGCACTGAATAATATTCCATTGTCTGGATATAGAGTTTATTTCTATAGTTTACTTATCCATTCATCTGCTTGGTTGCTCCCAAGTATGGCAATTGACAAATAAAGCTACTATGAATATTTGTGTACAGATTCTGTTTGTTTTTAATAGAAAGATTTGTACTTGTTTCTAAGAGAATAGCAAATTTAAAAAAAGAAGATATCAATGTGTATCAATGATAAATTCAATGACTTCTAAAGGATAACAGGTAAAATATGAGAGTCCTTCTACCCTCTAACTAAAATTATCTACTCTTAATATTTGCATTATATACAGGCCAAACATAAGATATTTTTGTGTGCCATGGCAATTCAAGAACAAATGAGAGAAAGATACTGAAACCTTAAGAATTTCTTTCAGTGTGGAAAATAAATGCATTTAAATCGTCTGAAGTAAAGATTAATAGATAAGGTGTCCTGGCATTATTATATAGAAAGATCTAGTTTGCTTAGCTATAATCTAGTTTATACAGATACATCTTGGACAAATGCATGACTTGTCAACATATAATGTCTGGACATATATAGTTTTACTATTCTAGCTTTTCTAGATATATTCTAGAAAATACTTAATGAGAAAAAACACTAGAAATCTTTCATAGATTTTTCTTAGCAAAAACAAAATGATGTCAACTTAGTTTTTTTAAAAAAAACTGACAAATTTAAAATAGCTACACACGAATAATTTTTTTTTAATTTTTTTTTCAACGTTTTTTATTTATTTTTGGGACAGAGAGAGACAGAGCATGAACGGGGGAGGGGCAGAGAGAGAGGGAGACACAGAATCGGAAGCAGGCTCCAGGCTCCGAGCCATCAGCTCAGAGCCCGACGCGGGACTCGAACTCACGGACCGCGAGATCGTGACCTGGCTGAAGTCGGATGCTTAACCGACTGCGCCACCCAGGCGCCCCTACACACGAATAATTTTTAAATAGTTTCATCCCTCCTATTCTTTAAATAACAAAAAGTGTTTCATAACCCAAGATAACATTTCTAGGAAACAAAGGGTCACTGACAAAACATTTTTTGTAATGTTGTAATTATCTTCATATTTAATAAAATTAACAGCTAAAGTTTATTTTTATTTTTAAAAATTTTTAATGTTTATTTATTTTTGAGAGAAACAGAGCATGAGTGGGAGAGGGGCAGAGAGAGAGGGAGACACAGAATTGGAAGCAGTCTCCAGGTTCTGAGCTGTCAGCACAGAGCCGACATGGGGCTCTAACCCATGAGCAGTGAGATCATAACCTGAGCCAAAGTCAGACACCCAACCAACTGAGCCACCCAGGTGCACCAACTAAAGCTTATTTTTTAAGTTAGGCTTTAAGACACTTAATTTTGAGTTACATTTTATTTTTTAAATTTTGAGTTATAATTTAAAAGAACAAGAGACAAAAAGTCCTGTAAGTTTTTGATAGTAAATAATTTAACAGACTCACAATTTTCCTTTTCTCTTAGAACTTATTTATTTTTCTTTGACTGGAACATTCCCTCCATGACTTATCAGTTCATGGGTTCTTAACTCCAACAACTTTCCAAGCCTGAAGAGAATTCTTAGTTCTTTTTCTATAGTTCACCTCATCATTTGCTAACCATATTTCAACAGGCTACTGTGTTTACTTTTCATCTCCTGCTTCAGAATTTTCTGTGGTTTCCCTCCTTTCCTTGTAGGAGTTTTACAAATAAATCTTCAGGGTATTAGAGAATAATGTCTTCTTTTGAAACCTCAGAAAAATAGTTATATACAGTAAAGGACTGGCTTTCTTATTACATTTGGGCAGAAAATATCAAATAAAGGAGACCATTTTAGCCACAGAAAAGTAAATTTAGCTTAAGAAAAAATATTTAAAGTGGAAAGGGTCTATCTAATTTCAGAAGTTAAGAAAAACATGTCAAAAATAAAAGTCTAACAAGAAAACATTAATTATAGCTAAGTTCCATAATGACTGCAAGTGTTTATTAAACATATATAGTTGTCCAAATAAAGTATTTTAAACTGTTTTTTTCATAGTGCAAAAAAATGATTATCCAAAAGTAGTAAGAAGTCTACAGTGATCTCCATAACCCAGCCATGATTACCCTTTGACCCCACAGCGTACCTCTCAGTTTCAACCCACAGGCATTCTCTTTGTCCCTCAAACAGGCCAGCTACTGTCAGCACCTTTGTGCATTGCAATTTCTCTTGTAACTCTCTTTCCCCAGGTATCTGCAATGGTGACATCTTCTCATCATGTAGGATTTAGCTCAAATTTCACTTCCTCACTATATTCTCTAATTAACTTGATTAATACTGATTTGCTCTTCGTTTTACTTTTACTGTTTTAATAGCAATTATATGTCCCTGAAATTACAATGCTCATTTAATTGTATGTTGCCTGTCTTCTCCCAAGATTTAATCTTAATTGTGAGTGTTATCTTTTTGTCTTTTTCCCTTTGTATAGCCCACTTCCAGAGAATGGAAGACTGCATAATAGTTATTGAATATATGTTTTTATAATTATTTCATTTTATTAATGTTTTCAGCAGTTTAACAACATTCACTTTCCTTGGACATTGGGCATTGGCATTGAGGATTAGGCACCAAAGACCATAGCATTTTACAAATGGAAGGATTTATATTCATAGGGACCAGTTATCTTTTCAATGTTAGCATCACTAATAAGTAAGTGTCTAATTTGAATGACCTTCCCAGGTTGAATTTCTTATAATGGGAATCTAATAACTTTTAACAAATGTCTTTTCAATATTATTATAAAGTTATTTCACAGAGTAAAACTAAATTAATTTATTAATTTAACAAATGTTAATTTATCTAAGATCCATTATATGCCAGGGAATGCTGTAGGGGTTGGGATATATGGATATATTTTTAAAGATTTTATTTTTAAGTAATCTCCACACCCAATGTGGAGCTCGAACTCACAACCCCAAGATCCGAGATCAAGAGTCACATGTTCTACCCATTAAGCCAGTAAGGCATCCCAGGATATATTATTGAGCAGAAAAACAACAATAAAAAATTCTTGTTCTCATGGACTTTATATTCTAGAGGGATTATATAAATAAATAAATTAAATATAACGCATGTGTGTCAAAGTATATGAAAAGGGGATATGTAGAACAGGATGAGTATGATCATCGTGAGTACTTACAGGGTCAGGGAAGGATCCAGTTTAAAGAACATGTTCAAAGCAGGTCTTATAAAGATGATAGAGATGTCTATAAAAATGTGGACATCATTCCAGGCAGAGAGAACTGTCAGCATAAAGTACTTAAAGTAGAGAGAAGTGTGGATCTGTGGAGGAACAGCAAGGAAGCTAACATGACTAGAATTGCATCATAGAGAATGTGGAGAGAAGTGGAGAGATAAGTAGGAGACAAGGTTTGTGTGTGTGTGTGTGTGTGTGTGTGTGTGTGTGTGTGTGTGTGTGTATGATTAGGATGTTACAGGATGCTGTTGGATACTGTAAGAACTTTAGTGGGGGCATCTGGGTAGCTCAGTTGGTGAAGTGTCTATCTCAGCTCAGGTTTTGATAGCAGGGTCAAGGTTCAAGACCCTCATTGGGCTCTGATGGGTGTGAAGCCTATTAAAAAAGAAAGAAAGATGGGGCGCCTGGGTGGCGCAGTCGGTTGAGCGTCCGACTTCAGCCAGGTCACGATCTCGCGGTCCGTGAGTTCGAGCCCCGCGTCAGGCTCTGGGCTGATGGCTCGGAGCCTGGAGCCTGTTTCCGATTCTGTGTCTCCCTCTCTCTCTGCCCCTCCCCCGTTCATGCTCTGTCTCTCTCTGTCCCAAAAATAAATAAAAAAAAACGTTGAAAAACAAAATTAAAAAAAAAAAAGAAAGAAAGAAAGAAAGAACTTTAGCCTCTACTGTGGATGGAATGGGAAGCCTTTGTACTGTGCAAAGTAACAATGTTATCCGTTTTATGATTAAAAAAACACTCTGGCTGTTGTGTTGAGAATATACTGTGGTGATGGAGAGGTGGAGCACATAAATCAATTAGGAGTATATTCTAGCAATCCTCAAGGAAGATGATTGTGGCTGAGATCATAATGGTTGTGATTCAGTTGGTGAGAATAGCTTAATTCTAGATACATTATGGAGAGAATCAGCAAAACTTTTTGTCATAAAGATTATGAAGTAAGAAAAAAAATGAGAGAAGTGAAAAATGACAAGTTCTTGGCCTTGGACTCTGGTATGAAAGATAGACTGAAAGGTTAAGAGTAAGTTCAAGGAAATTTGTGGAGAGGCTAGTGCAACAGTCTGTCTAAAAGGTGAAAAGAAATCTAAACTAAAGCCGTGATAGTAAAAATAGAGAAGCGTGTAGATTTAAGCTGTGTCTTGGGGGTAGAATAATAAGAGAAATATTAACCATGTTAACAATAATAAACATTTAATGAACAAATACTATGTGCCAGATTTTGCTGAAGACAAAATTATATATTAATATTAATATTATATATAAATATATTATATATTAATATATTTAAACCTAACATAATTAGTAAAAGCAAGGTACTACCTGAGGCAGTTTTCTTGTAAGAAGAAATGCCAAGAAATGGTAACTAATTCGGTGTGTGTGTGCGTGTGTGTGTGTATGTGCGTGTGTGTAGTAGGAGATGGAAGTGGTGGTATTGACTGGTTCACAGAATACCTGTAAAGGAAATTTTGAGAGATTTACCCTTTTTTGGGCAATTTCATTCATCTTACCGTCACTTCCAGATGAATTTTCCTCAAGCACAATTCTGGTTATGTTTACCTTCCCTTCAAGAAACATGAAGGACCCCTTATCACCCACAGGACAAAGTTCACCCTTGTTAAACTAGAATCCATAGCTTTGGAATAAGCAATCTTTCTAAATTCATTTCCTCTATAATTTTCCTCATATCTCATGATTCAATGAAAAGCAATAATACCTTTCCATTCACAAGCCTTATAGTTTCCTAATTCAGTATATTTGTATCTAACTAGAAAGCTCTTTCCTTGTTACTTTTCTCCTCATTGTTTGCCCTCCTTCCAGACCCAGTCTAATTGACACTTCCTTTTTGAAGTCCTCTCTGATCACTCTAATGCCTTTGACACCACAGTATTTTAGGTAAAATTGTTTTATGGCTCCTCATTATTTTTTCATATTGAATTAGCAGTATTCATTCAATATGCATCCTTTCTAAGTGTATGTAGAAATTTCAACAAGCCAAGGGAGGCAAATGTGTATTCTAAAAAGAAAAAAATATGGTAAACTTAAAATAATAATAAAATTCCATGAAATTTAACTAAAATGAAACTAAACTTACATGTTTAAGGGCACATATAGCTAGTATGTGATGGAGCTGGGAATCTTATCATCATATTACCATCTCACTATACTGTAACCTTCCTTAGTAATCTGAAAACAGTTCCTCATGACCGAAGCTTTCTTCATATGCAGGAGTAGCAGGCGACGAGACCATGGATGTATGCAGGAACCAAACCATCAAGTAACTTAAATGTCTTAAACAAGGACATACAGATCCATTTGCAAAATCAAGTGAGCTCAGATGCTTGCTCTCTGGACCATGTCTAAACATCTCCAAGATCACTTCTATTTCCTGCCTGCTATAAACATGAAGCTACATGGTGTGAAGTAGAATGCAAAGTGTATTTGCTGCTGATAGTATGTGTGCTTCTACAGGGGAGAACCACTGTGAGTGGGCAAGTCTGGGCACATGTGGACCTTTGCACTCTGAAAATCTCTCTAGCATCAAGATATTGTGCTGTTGATAACATCCTAAATTTACTTAAAAACAATAAACAATAGGTATGTTTGCATTTATTTATCTATACTTGAGGAAGAACAGCTTCTTCTAATTTTCACAAAGGCACCAAACGTACTAGAGGTATTTCCAGTAACATAATTAAAAGTGAACTTTATTCAGGTCTTTAACTCCTTGTACAAGTAAGTACTAAGTGCCTGCTCTGAGTCCAAACAATACATCTGGAGATGATGTGGGCAGAGTTTACAACATGCAGACAGAGAAGTTAAAAGGATATTGCAGAGTCTAGGTGGACAGACAGGAGAAAAACAATGGAAATAAAGAAGAGGATCAGATTTTCCAGATACCTCAGCTAAATTTGATGAACGCTGATAGTTGTATAAATGAATACGATGTTGAGAAGGAGCACAGAAAAGGCAAGGGATGAAAAAGAAAAAGATTGCTAAAATTCCAATTTCCTGTTGTCAGTCTCTGGGGGAAATGATAACAAAAAGAAGAAAAAGTAGGTTTGGTGTGCCATGGGGTACCACAAACATCACTTTTAGACATACTGTCCTTATATCTATGATTTATGTATGTACTGGAATATATTTGTGTTTGTGTGTATAATTAGTGCATGAGCTTTCTCTGCATTAAACACTGTACTTTGGATATAAAAAACAGTCAATAAATACTGCTGAATTAGGAAACATCATGAATTTTTATGTTATATATTATTATGAGTATTTTTTGAACTCATTGAACTACTTAAGCAAGGGACTATACTGGGCTCTATGGAGCTATAGAAAATCATCAAATTTCATTTGAGAAGAAAGTGAAATGTTAATAACTACATAATAGTAACAATAGGAGATTGGAGGGAAGATGGCGGCGTAGGAGGACGCTGGGCCACCGCGCGTCCTGCTGATCACTTAGATTCCACCTACACCTGCCTAAATAACCCAGAAAACCGCCAGAGGATTAGCAGAACGGAGTCTCCGGAGCCAAGCGCAGACGAGAGGCCCACGGAAGAGGGTAGGAAGGGCGGCTAGGCAGTGCGCGCTCCACGGACTGGCGGGGGGGAGCCGGGGCGGAGGGGCGGCCCGGGGCCAAGCAGAGCCCCCGACTCTGGCTGGCAAAAGCAGAGGGGCCTGACGGACTGTGTTCCGACAGCAAGTGCGACTTAGCGTCTGGGAGGTCATAAGTTAACAGCTCTGCTCAGAAAGCGGGAAGGCTGGAGGACAAAGGGAGGGAGAGCTGCTGAGCCCCCGGACAACAGAGCTCAGGTTGGCGGGGAACAAAGGCTCTCGCCAGCGCCATCTCCCCCGCCCATCCCCCAGCCAAAATCCCAAAGAGAACCAGTTCCTGCCAGGAAACTTGCTCACTCCTCCGCGCAAACACCCGACTCTGTGCTTCTGCGGAGCCAAACCTCCGACAGCGGATCTGACTCCCTCCCGCTGCCACAGGGCCCCTCCTGAAGTGGATCACCTAAGGAGAAGCGAGCTAAGCCTGCCCCTCCTGCCTCCGTGCACCTTGCCTACCCACCCCAGCTAATACGTCAGATCCCCAGCACCACAGGCCTGGCAGTGTGTAAGTAGACCAGACGGGCCACGCCACCCCACGGTGAATCCCGCCCCTAGGAGAGGGGAAGAGAAGGCACACACCAGTCTGACTGTGGCCCCAGCAGTGGGCTGGGGGCAGACATCAGGTCTGACTGCGGCCCGGCCCGCCAACTCCAGTTATACACCACAGCACAGGGGAAGTGCCCTGCAGGTCCTCACCACTCCAGGGACTATCCCAAATGACCAAACAGAAGAATTCCCCTCAGAAGAATCTCCAGGAAATAACAACAGCTAATGAACTGATCAAAAAGGATTTAAATAATATAACAGAAAGTGAATTTAGAATAATAGTCATAAAATTAATCGCTGGGCTTGAAAACAGTATAGAGGACAGCAGAGAATCTCTTGCCACAGAGATCAAGGGACTAAGGAACAGTCACGAGGAGCTGAAAAGCGCTTTAAACGAAATGCAAAACAAAATGGAAACGACGACAGCTCAGATTGAAGAGGCAGAGGAGAGAATAAGTGAACTAGAAGATAAAGTTATGGAAAAAGAGGAAGCTGAGAGAAAGAGAGATAAAAAAATCCAGGAGTATGAGGGGAAAATTAGAGAACTAAGTGATACACTAAAAAGAAATAATATACGCATAATTGGTATCCCAGAGGAGGAAGAGAGAGGGAAAGGTGCTGAAGGGGTACTTGAAGAAATTATAGGTGAGAACTTCCCTGACCTGGGGAAGGAAAAAGGCATTGAAATCCAAGAGGCACAGAGAACTCCCTTCAGACGTAACTTGAATCGATCTGCACGACATATCATAGTGAAACTGGCAAAATACAAGGATAAAGAGAAAATTCTGAAAGCAGCAAGGGATAAACGTGCCCTCACATATAAAGGGAGACCTATAAGACTCGTGACTGATCTCTCTTTTGAAACTTGGCAGGCCAGAAAGGATTGGCACGAGATCTTCAGTGTGCTAAACAGAAAAAACATGCAGCCGAGAATCCTTTATCCAGCAAGTCTGTCATTTAGAATAGAAGGAGAGATAAAGGTCTTCCCAAACAAACAAAAACTGAAGGAATTTGTCACCACTAAACCATCCCTACAAGAGATCCTAAGGGGGATCCTGTGAGACAAAGTACCAGAGACATCACTACAAGCATAAAACATACAGACATCACAATGACTCTAAACCCGTATCTTTCTATAATAACACTGAATGTAAATGGATTAAATGCGCCAACCAAAAGACATAGGGTATCAGAATGGATAAAAAAACAAGACCCATCTATTTGCTGTCTACAATAGACTCATTTTAGATCTGAGGACACCTTTAGATTGAGAGTGAGGGGATGGAGAACTATTTATCATGCTACTGGAAGCCAAAAGAAAGCTGGAGTAGCCATTCTTATATCAGACAAACTAGAGTTTAAATTAAAGGCTGTAACAAGAGATGAAGAAGGGCATTATATAATAATTACAGGGTCTATCCATCAGGAAGAGCTAACAATTATAATGGTCTATGCGCTGAATACCGGAGCCCCAAAATATATAAAGCAATTACCCATAAACATAAGCAACCTAACTGATAAGAATGTGGTCATTGCAGGGGACTTTAACACCCCACTTACAGAAATGGATAGATCATCTAGACACATGGTCAATAAAGAAACAAGGGCCCTGAATGATACATTGGATCAGATGGACTTGACAGATATATTTAGAACTCTGCATCCCGAAGCAACAGAATATACTTTCTTCTCGAGTGCACATGGAACTTTCTCCAAGATAGATCATATACTGGGTCACAAAACAGCCCTTCATAAGTTTACAAGAATTGAAATTATACCATGCATACTTTCAGACCACAATGCTATGAAGCTTGAAATCAACCACAGGAAAAAGTCTGGAAAACCTCCAAAAGCATGGAGGTTAAAGAACACCCTACTAACGAATGAGTGGGTCAACCAGGCAATTAGAGAAGAAATTAAAAAATATATGGAAACAAACGAAAATGAAAATACAACAATCCAAACGCTTTGGGACGCAGCGAAGGCAGTCCTGAGAGGAAAATACATTGCAGTCCAGGCCTATCTCAAGAAACAAGAAAAATCCCAAATACAAAATCTAACAGCACACCTAAAGGAAATAGAAGCAGAACAGCAAAGGCAGCCTAAACCCAGCAGAAGAAGAGAAATAATAAAGATCAGACCAGAAATAAACAATATAGAATCTAAAAAAAACTGTAGAGCAGATCAACGAAACCAAGAGTTGGTTTTTTGAAAATATTAACAAAATTGACAAACCTCTAGCCAGGCTTCTCAAAAAGAAAAGGGAGATGACCCAAATAGATAAAATCATGAATGAAAAGGGAATTATTACAACCAATCCCTCAGAGATACAAACAATTATCAGGGAATATTATGAAAAATTATATGCCAACAAATTGGACAACCTGGAAGAAATGGACAAGTTCCTAAACACCCACACTCTTCCAAAACTCAATCAGGAGGAAATAGAAAGCTTGAACAGACCCATAACCAGTGAAGAAATTGAATCGGTTATCAAAAATCTCCCAACAAATAAGAGTCCAGGACCAGATGGCTTCCCAGGGGAGTTCCACCAGACGTTTAAAGCAGAGATAATACCTATCCTTCTCAAGCTATTCCAAGAAATAGAAAGGGAAGGAAAACTTCCAGACTCATTCTATGAAGCCAGTATTACTTTGATTCCTAAACCAGACAGAGACCCAGTAAAAAAGAGAACTACAGGCCAATATCCCTGATGAATATGGATGCAAAAATTCTCAATAAGATACTAGCAAATCGAATTCAACAGCATATAAAAAGAATTATTCACCATGATCAAGTGGGATTCATTCCTGGGATGCAGGGCTGGTTCAACATTCACAAATCGATCAACATGATACATCACATTAACAAAAAAAAAGAAGAACCATATGATCCTGTCAATTGATGCAGAAAAGGCCTTTGACAAAATCCAGCACCCTTTCTTAATAAAAACCCTTGAGAAAGTCGGGATAGAAGGAACATACTTAAAGATCATAAAAGCCATTTATGAAAAGCCCACAGCTAACATCATCCTCAACGGGGAAAAACTGAGAGCTTTTTCCCTGAGATCAGGAACACGACAGGGATGCCCATTCTCACCGCTGTTGTTTAACATAGTGCTGGAAGTTCTAGCATCAGCAATCAGACAACAAAAGGAAATCAAAGGCATCCAAATTGGCAAAGATGAAGTCAAGCTTTCACTTTTTGCAGATGACATGATATTATACATGGAAAATCCCATAGACTCCACCAAAAGTCTGCTAGAACTGATACATGAATTCAGCAAAGCCACAGGATACAAAATCAATGTACAGAAATCAGTTGCATTCTTATACACTAACAATGAAGCAACAGAAAGACAAATAAAGAAACTGATCCCATTCACAATTGCACCAAGAAGCATCAAATACCTAGGAATAAATCTAACCAAAGATGTAAAAGATCTGTATGCTGAAAACTATAGAAAGCTTATGCGGGTAATTGAAGAAGATATAAAGAAATGGAAAGACATTCCCTGCTCATGGATTGGAAGAATAAATATTGTCAAAATGTCAATACTACCCAAAGCTATCTACACATTCAATGCAATCCCAATCAAAATTGCACCAGCATTCTTCTCGAAACTAGAACAAGCAATCCTAAAATTCATATGGAATCACAAAAGGCCCCGAATAGCCAAAGTAATTTTGAAGAAGAAGACCAAAGCAGGAGGCATCACAATCCCAGACTTTAGCCTCTACTACAAAGCTGTAATCATCAAGACAGCATGGTATTGGCACAAAAACAGACACATAGACCAATGGAATAGAATAGAAACCCCAGAACTAGACCCACAAACGTATGGCCAACTCATCTTTGACAAAGCAGGAAAGAACATCCAATGGAAAAAAGAGAGTCTCTTTAACAAATGGTGCTGGGAGAACTGGACAGCAACATGCAGAAGGTTGAAACTAGACCACTTTCTCACACCATTCACAAAAATAAACTCAAAATGGATAAAGGACCTGAATGTGAGACAGGAAACCATCAAACCCTAGAGGAGAAAGCAGGAAAAGACCTCTCTGACCTCAGCCGTAGCAATCTCTTACTCGGCACATCCCCAAAGGCAAGGGAATTAAAAGCAAAAGTGAATTACTGGGACCTTATGAAGATAAAAAGCTTCTGCACAGCAAAGGAAACAACCAACAAAACTAAAAGGCAACCAACGGAATGGGAAAAGATATTTGCAAATGACATATCAGACAAAGGGCTAGTATCCAAAATCTATAAAGAGCTCACCAAACTCCACACCCGAAAAACAAATAACCCAGTGAAGAAATGGGCAGAAAACATGAATAGACACTTCTCTAAAGAAGACATCCGGATGGCCAACAGGCACATGAAAAGATGTTCAACGTCGCTCCTTATCAGGGAAATACAAATCGAAATCACTCTCAGATATCACCTCACGCCAGTCAGAGTGGCCAAAATGAAGAAATCAGGAGACTATAGATGCTGAAGAGGATGTGGAGAAACGGGAACCCTCTTGCACTGTTGGTGGGAATGCAAATTGGTGCAGCCGCTCTGGAAAACAGTGTGGAGGTTCCTCAGAAAATTAAAAATAGACCTACCCTATGACCCAGCAATAGCACTGCTAGGAATTTATCCAAGGGATACAGCAGTACTGATGCATAGGGGCACTTGTACCCCAATGTTTATAGCAGCACTCTCAACAATAGCCAAATTATGGAAAGAGCCTAAATGTCCATCAACTGATGAATGGATAAAGAAATTGTGGTTTATATACACAATGGAATACTACGTGGCAATGAGAAAAAATGAAATATGGCCTTTTGTAGCAACGTGGATGGAACTGGAGAGTGTGATGCTAAGTGAAATAAGCCATACAGAGAAAGACAGGTACCATATGGTTTCACTCTTATGTGGATCCTGAGAAACGTAACAGAAACCCATGGGGGAGGGGAAGGAAAAAAAAAAAAAAAAGAGGTTAGAGTGGGAGAGAGCCAAAGCATAAGAGACTGTTAAAAACTGAGAACAAACTGAGGGTTGATGGGGGGTGGGAGGGAGGGTAGGATGGGTGATGGGTATTGAGGAGGGCACCTTTTGGGATGAGCACTGGGTGTTGTATGGAAACCAATTTGACAGTAAATTTCATATATTAAAAAAATAAAAAAGTAAATAAATAAAAAAAAAATTCTACTCCTGAAACCATATTACACTGACAAGACTTTAAATAAAAATTGAAAAACAAAACAAAACAAAAAAAAATAGTAACAATAAAAACAATAAATAACAACTCTAACACATATTAAGCATTCATCATGTTCAAGATACTTGGTAAGCAGTTATGTAAATTTTCTCCATCGATTTTCACAAGAAGTCATTTTACAGATGAAGAAATTTACCAAAGCCGCCAATCTGAAACATGACTCAGTCAAATTTTAAATTTAGAAAACTGGCTTCTAATCCAATCTTAACTATATAATACTAAACATATAATAAAAAGAACAGTTGTGAAATTTGCCAAATAAATGGTAAATAACATAAGCACTATTTAAGTTAGAGGAAGGAGATGAATGGAAGACAGTCTAGGTAGACTTCTCAGAATACAAGGTACTACTTGAAAGGTCAGCTTTTTATATAACTGGTCATACTGACAATGCATTCCCAACTGATGAAAAGTATGATGAAAGCAGTATGACAAATAAGTGAAACATGGATAAAAAGAAAAGTTTTGTTGTTGTTGTTGTTGTTGTTGTGGTTGAAGTTGCGAAACTGGTTGGCATTATTTGAACATAAATTGTTATAAGTAGTTAGAGGCCAGTGATAAAGAGTTATGTACTTCACGTTAAGAAATTGGATTTTATCCTGTCAGCACAGGGGAAGCAATGAAAGTTTTAGCAAGAGAATGACAAATTGAGGGAGTGTTTTAGTAATCTGCCAACAACAATGTAGGGAATGATGAGGAAAGAAGGGGAGCTGCGAAGACCAGGTAGAAAGCTATTCCAATGATCACAGGGTTTTACTGATTATGGATGTGATACTATATGGTATAAGAGAAATGAATAATGATGTGAAAGACATTCAGAAGGAAGAACCAATGAGACTGGTGACTTCCTGGATGGGTTTGAAGTTAAGAAAGGAACAGACCCAAAATGAGAGAAAAAAGAGCCAAAAAGCTGGGAAACCGGAAGAATTAACATTCATAGAAATGGTAAGGAAAGAGGGAGAGAGAAAAGAGAAAGAAAGAGACTATTTAAAGAAAAATTTGGAAAATAAATAAATAAAAAATAAAGAAGAATTTTGAGGGGTGTCTTGGTGGTTAAGCATCTGACTTCAGCTCAAGTCATGATCTCACAGCTTGTGAGTTCAAGCCCCACTTCAGACTCTGTGCTGCAGTTCAGAGCCTGGATCCTGCTTCAGATTCTGTGTCTCCCTCTCACTCTACCCCTCCCGTGCTCATGCTCTGTCTCTTTCTCTCAAAAATAAATAAACATTAAAAAATAAAGAACAATTTTGAAAAAATGAATTTGTGGTAATGGAAAGACATACGAGGAGACCTACCTAGCTCAAACCTGGCATCTCACCAATGCCTCGCCTCATTCTCAGCAAACAGCAGCACCTTTTTATTTACAGAGTTTAAAACCATCAAAAGGAAGCCTCTTAACATCTTGACACCAATTTTGCAAACTGATCTGCATGTGTACTCCTTATCTACGGATAAGGATGTTTCTCCTTATCTAAGTCCTGTGTTCTGGATTCTGTTTTCCCCAGAGACTATACTACATACACATTTTCTTTTCTTCCTGTGATTTTCAATCTCTCCCTTCACTCTGCTTATCTCTCATTGGTATTTCAAAGGCAGAAACTTGTTCCCTATTAGAATGAAAAAACTAGGACAAATCAAAACATCTAACCCTTAACTAAACCCTCTCCCAGAACTCCTCCCCTTTCAGCTATAAGTCTTTCAGATTCTTTGTTTTTAATGTTTATTTATTTATTTGGAGAGCGAGGGGAGATGCAGGGAGAAGGGAGAGAGAGAATCTAATCCCAAGCACACTCTGAGCTGTCAGAGTGAGCCTGATGTGAGGCTGGAACCCACAAACCATGAGATCACAACCCGAGCCAAAATAAGGAGTCTGACGTTTAACCAACTGAGCCACCCAGGTGCCCCTCTCAGATTATTTTATTAAAATCAAAACACTGAGTGTTTGATGTAAACACTCTTCCCTTTTCCATCTATAACACCTTCTTACAACTCCACTTAAACTGCCCCCAACAAAGTTTCACATGATTGCCTTTCTTCCATTTCTAGGAAGAATGAGACCATACCTTAATTTAATATCTTGGAAAGATTTGATACTGTTAAGGTGATTCTCTTTTGTGAAGGGCTTTCTTTCAACTTTGTGAACTCACAGTTGCCTGAATCCCATTGTGTTTTGTTGGCCCCTTAGTCTTTCTGTATGTATGTCTTAAAGGTTTGGTGTTCAGGACACAGTCCTTTGCATTCTTCTCTTCTAACTCTGTCTACTCTCCCCTCATTGTCTTGTCCACTCCTTTGGCTCCAGTTATCTCTATGTTGATGAACCCATTATTATTGTCTCTAAACCATCCCCCATCTAGTCTCCAGAACTATATATATCCACTGATTTCATGGAAACAAGTTCTGGGTTTTCTTATAGGCATCACATACCATCTAGTAGGCCAAGTCAAAATGTTTAATCCCCACCACACTACACCAATTAACTTTCAAGTCTTGCTTTTAAAGAACACTATACGCCGAGGTAACTTGGAATCTAAATAAAAATTATTTTGAATCTTTGAAGTGTATTTTATTTAATTTTTAAAGTTTATTTATTTTTGAGAGAGTGAGCAGAGGAGAAGCAGAGAGAGAGGGAGAGAGAGAATCCTAAGCAGGCTCCACACTGTCAGCACGGAGCCCAATGTGAGGCTCAAACTCACAAACTGTGAGATCCTGACTTGAGCTGAAACCAAGAGTTGGATGCTTAACCAGTTGAGCCACCCAGGCACCCCTGATGTGTATTTTAAACATTACTAGCAATTTTTGTCTCTATTAATACATCAATTAAACTCTGGAAGAAATCTACTTGTTTTGGCAAAATTCCTAGAATTACTTATTTTTCCTAGAATTATTCTTTATGTTACATAAATGTAAAGCAATCTCTTATCCATTGTTGTGGGGAAAATGAAATTTCTATTAATCTCATACTTAAATAGTTTTATGACTTAAAACATAGTGAAATATTGATTATTTTCTTTTTTTAAATTTTTTATCCTTTTATGTTTTAGAGAGAGAGCATACGAGTGGAGGAAAGGGGCAGAGGGAGAGAGAGGTGTTTTGTTTTGTTTTTTTAATGTTTATTTATTTTTGAGAGAAGGAGACAGAGCCCAAGCGAGGGAGGGGCAGAGAGAGAGGGAGACCCAGAATCTGAAGCAGGCTCCAGGCTCCAAGCTGTCAGCAAAGAGCCTGATGTGGAGTTCGAACTCAGGAACCATGAAATCATGACCTGAGCGGAAGTCAGATGCTTAACTGACTGAACCACCCAGGTGCCCCTAATATCTACTGTTTTTAATGTCTATACTATAGGCAGGGGGGAAAAAACAAGGTTTGTTAATTAGAACATTCTTTCCTTAGGTATTTTTATCTTTGATGAAGTTATATTGAAAAGTCCACTCAACTGTCCAGAAAATTCAATCAATGCACTTTGCAGTTATAACAGGAGACTGTGTTCCAATGCAAATTCTGTTACTAAGTAGAGATGAGTAACTGACAAGTGATTTAGTTCTTCTGATGCCTTAGCTTCCTCTTCTGCTAAGTGAGAATATTTATCTGGGTGTTTTCTAAGAAATCCTTTATAAAGTTCTGATTCTAGGATTCAAAAATGTAGCATGTGTCATTCAATTGTCAATAAAATATTTTATCAGTGCAGTTACATCACTTTAAAGCTCCACAAAACAGACGATTTTAGCAATAATTATTTAGAAGACAGTATTTATGATACAGTGTTTTTAGAAGCTTGTTTGTGTGTTTGTTTGTTTGTTTGTTTGAAGATCTTAAAGTAAAGAGGTGGAAACTAAGATTTTTCACTTGTGCTAATTGCTCTTCAAAATAGTGGAAAGTCTCCTCATGCCCAGGAGCCAGGAGTCCTGCAGGCTACAATATTAGTCCAATCTGTGCTGGGAAGTAATTTCCTAAGCACAGAGCTGGTAGGGGGGTTGTATGCCTCTTTGCGATGTGGCTCTGGAAATCTAGGATACTAAGATTGAGGAATAATTGCCTCTTAATGCCAGTGCAGTTTTTGGCAGGAATGCCAAGTAGAGAAAACAGCACATGGCAATTTGATAAGGATGAATGTCCTCTCAGACAGGGACATATGATCACTTGAGCTTTCCTTCCCCCACAAATGATTTCCAGCCAAAGCAGAAAACTCCTTTACGTATTACTGAATGCTGGTAAGTCAACAATTCAGACTCTTACCAGAAATACGTGAAATCTAAACTAATTAAATAATTTTTCTACTGTATGAATTCTCAAATTGTACATCAAAGGAAAAAAATAGTTTCCTGATTGAAAGGCTATATGTTATAGGCACACAGTCTATAAAGTTAACAATGAGCAAATCCAAACATTTTCTGCTCCTGAGCCACCTACCCCCCGCCCCCTGCTAGATACCACAGTTATGCTTCCCAAATCACACTTTATAAACATGTCACAATCAAAACTGATAAAGATATTAAGATGCCTTAGTGTCTTTGTTAAAGGCTTTCACATAAATAGACAACACAAAAATCAAGTGAAAGCTGAGACATTACCATTGATCTAAACTGTCTACTTTGTCATTAATGTCAAATTTGCTCTGTGGCTGGGCTGGGTGTAGCAATTCATAAAAAACAAAGAACACTTTTAAAAGATACAAACTGTATGTTTATATATGCAAAATGGAAACATAAATATTGCTTTTTTTGAAACAATTAGGAAGCCCTTGATGATATGCAAAGTATACGAAGGAAAAGAATATTTATTATACGTAGCTAGGGCTGGGACAAGGGTGAACATGGTGAGACATTCACACGGGGAGAAAAATTTAAGGATGCAAAAGAAAGCCTCAATAATCAAGATAAGTCATATTCAATGTAATTATTTTTAAAATAAAAACTAATGCCAAAATTCCATGATAAAATCTACAAAATTAAATAAGAACAGGATCAGTATTTCTAATTTTTCCCTTTTCCCTTTTCCCATTCTAGTTTCTAGAATGGCTTGGTTTAGAACTGCAAGCACCAAGCACTATATTTCAGACCTCAGAAAAACTGCACAACTTAAGATAAAAGAGTCTAGCTTCAATGTAACATTCTAACGTTGTCCTTTTTTGGCACTAAACGTATTTTGTAGATACAGATTATAGCCTAAAATGATTACACTAGAAACATGTTAGTCATCTATCTCTCTTTAAGTGTATGCTAAGATCTTCAAGACAGGGATCATGTCCTATATTTTTCTTATTTCACATGTTGCCTCATAGTGTTATACATATAATGATTGCTTGATTAATCCCTATTAATAAACTACTTAAATAAATGCTGATGATATATATGGCTTTACCCATTAATCCCCAAGCCCTCTTTTGTAACTAGTGACATACCAAAAGAAATACAGAAGAAAGAGACTTGTACATTGACAGACAATATCTTATTTTTGATATGTTTTAAATTTATTCAAATGTATACCTTCTATCTTTTTTTTTTTCAAAAGAATTTAAATTGTCTGTCAAATGATATGGGAATACTATACTTTTTTGGAAATAACAGGAAAAGAATTCTATATTTTCAATTTATCAGTGTAACCAAGGTATATTATTTTTGTAAAAAAAGTAGCTTAATGTGAAATATAGGATAAGGAAAATAGAGAGATAAGAGAAAAATAAAATTATGGCAGGTTTCACTTAATCAAACACTTCAAACAGTAATTTCCTTTCAATAGAAAATAGAAATATGGTTGGTATAAAAAGATAGGTGAAAATATGCCTTAGTTTTTACCAAATGTAAGTCAAAAATCACATACATAAACTGGTTTAACTACTTTTGTTTTCTTTTGCCCATAACTTTTCCTGGTATTTTGTTTATGTGTAGCTATAATTACACTCGATCAGTAAGACTTTATCTGATTCACAAAAATATTCTAATGTTTTTGCAACATGCAGGAGGAAATTAATACTTACAATAATGTATCATTTGGATACATTGTACTCAACTCATTTATACTTTATGTACCTGGCCTCTGTCAAACAGGCATTCCATTTCTCTGGCAATCATAAATTGCTTTCTCAAGCTCAAAATTTTTGTGATACAGTCTTCCATCTCACACATTCTAGTTTTACTATATGGTGACTGTTATGTGTTGAATTGTGTTGCCCCAAAATGCATATGTTGAAGTCCTTCCTAACCTCTGTATTTCACAACATGAACTTATTTGGAGATAGGGTCTTTACAAAGATGATTTTGCTACAATGAGGTCATGAGGGTGGGCTCAACAGAATGTATCTTTACAAAAAGGGGAAATTTGGCCACCAGTAAGGAGAGCATCATATGAAGATGAAGCAAAGATAAGGGTGAGGCTTCCACAAGCTGTGGCATGACAAAGATGGTCAGCAAACACCAGAAGCTAAAGAAAGGCACAGCAAAGATTCTCTCTCACAGCCTCAGAAGGAATCAATGCTGCTAATACTCTGATGCTGGACTTCTACTTCTAGAGCTATGAGACAATAAATATTTGTTATTTAAGCCACTCGGTTTCTGGTACTTTGTTATAGCAGCATAGCACATTAATACAATGACCAAATCAACTTTTAATTTAGATTTAAAACAATTATTTTTATTTTAAGAATTGCTGAATCAATTGGCTTAGTGAATTTCATACCTTTGAAAACAGTGACTTTGTATGTTGGTTTTATCTCTTACCTTTTCACACAAAGAGATACACATATATATGCCACTGATTTAATAGGCAAGTAGGAAGAATGATTTCAGAAGCAGTAAGTTAATTGTTACGCTATGCAACACATGTTCATTTGCACTCAAATAAATGTCCTCAATATTGAAACAGATATTATAAGGAAATATAAAGTTCAGCAGTACAGCTTTACAATGAAACTCTCTCTTCCAAAGAAACATTCTATATTAAGATTTTATGTCTGACTTACTTCAATAAAAAATTGATGAATATGTTCTATAGGTGAAATATTGTGATGGAAAATTCATCTGAAGACAGAATATATTTACTCTGCATTCCAGAAACTCGTCTTCTAGTATGTTTAAAATTATTTCAATACAGCATAGTGCGGCTATTAGCAAAGGTATGCTCAAACGGCAGATTGGGCATAGAAAAAAAGAGGAATTGATTGTATTTAGTGTGGGATCAGGAAAATATAGACTTAATAAGGATAGGAACTGAATGAAGTATTAAAGGATGAATTATATTCTTAAGTGGACAGAAGTGAAACTGGCATTTCGGACAGAGTAACACGGACTATAGAGGCAAAGAACATGTTTAGAGGACTCCAAGTGGTTTGGTAAGGCCACAGCATGAAATGTGTTCATTGGATGAGACTGCCCAATCAATAGGTGGTGATAAGAATAATCTTGCATAAAAAGGCATGAGAGATATATATCAGGGATGTTGTAAGTTCAATTTTCATATAAGTAATAAAATTAATGGGGAATTAGAGGACAGTTGTGGAACGAATAAGACCAGAGTAGAGGCCCCAGTAATTATTGTTATAATGACGATCCTTGTGTCTGTCCACCTGGGGGCACCATTCTCATGAACCGCAATGTGCCCTGCAGCAGTTAAGCAGGCAGTTTGTATGGAGAGAGAGATGTCGAGGTCCTGAACTGACGGTAAGGATGCACTGAAAATGTTAGAAAATAAAATAAAAATAAAATGGAGAACTACTGGATATTGGGGGTAAAGCAGGTGGAGGAGTCTAAATGATTGTTATTATTCTGCCTTTAATTGTTAAAACTACTCAGATAAGACCATAATAGTTTTGGTTGAAGTCCACAAAAGACAAATATATATTAGTTTCTTTTTTCCCCAATATTCACAAGTTAATATTTAAATGCTTATGTTAAAAATAACAGCATTGTGTTCAAACTGATTTTGAATTTAAATACTGTTCCATTTGTAAAAAAATCCAGGCATATGGCATGCAACTGTCAGCTCTAAAATGTTTTCACCACTGGCCCTTGTCTCCTCCCCAAATGTTGGACTGTTTAACTGCTTAGAACAAAGGAAAATGGGGTTCAGTGGTCCAGTCAACAAATTTCTGGTTTTAAATATTGCTTAAATCGAAGTTAATACGCTTCATTATAAAGATCCATTCCATATCTAACCAATTGCCTACTATTGATGAAAATTTAGTTGCTGACATGGTTTTTGTTTTAGCATTTTATTCAATTAATCTATTCTATTCTAAGTGTTATTTTATTAAACAAATAAATAAAACAAAGAGTTAGATATATGACAACCGATAGTTATAAATACATGCCAGTGCAAGAGCAAAGTGCTTCTTTAAAAGTTCATAGAAACCAAGTCAGTGAGACTGGACTGTTTGGACACATTTTTGCAAAGGCATTGTTAATAAATATACAGATTCAAACTGGGCCTCCTGTGTATGATGTATTTAAATAATTTTTCAGAGGAGAAAAAAAAAGAACATGCAGGTAACACATAAATAAGTGTAACACAAAATTGAAGATTGTAAATAGATAAAATAAAAATATGAAGTTGTTCTTATGGCAAACGCATTGAAAATGTCTGGTTCTTTTCTCATTCATGAGAAACGATTTAGAAAGTGTGGTTTTTGAAAAGTTGGTGGGCTGGTGGGATTGAGTGCTACACTTGGAACAGTTTCTGACCACGGTGCCAGATGAGAAAATGGCCCGGGGTTTCAGGAACCCATCCAGTTTGGTGGTAATATTTTCCAAACTTAACATGAAATACTTTACTCAGTCTTGTTTTTACTGGCTCAGATCTGAATGAGTTTACTTTGTTGTATCACGCAGTTGGTTTGAGCCTTGCTGGTATGGCACATAAACAAAATATTTCTTTTTCTCCTATAGGAAAAGAGATTAAAAGCATTGAACTTTAATCTGAAAAACAGCCCCACTGCTGTTACTCTTTCTTCCCTTCTCCTCCTCCTCTTCTCCTCGTTAGGTTCCACTGCAAAAGTACACATGCTTTTCCTGGGTTGGAATTTAGCCCAAGATTATCATTATTTTCATGGAAATAGCATCCATAAATGTCACCTGGACTCTTTATTAGAATATATTTTTAGTTTACAGTGTCAAAGAAAACTCATTTAGATTCATATTATCTTTCTGCATTTAAATTGCAATTGGCGGGTGCCTGGGTGGCTGTCTGTTGAACGCAGACTATTGATTTCCATTTAGGTCATGAGCTCACGGTTTGTGGGTTTGAGCCCTGAGTCGCACTATGTGCAGACAGCGTGGAGCCTGCTCAGGATTTCTCTCTCTCCTTGTCTCTCTGTCCCTCTGCCACATGCGCACATGTGTGTGCACTGTTTCTCCCTCTCAAAATAAACTTTAAAAAATAAATAAATTGCCAATTGACACCAAACAACATAAACATCAAATACTAAGTTCTTTACAATACAGATTTAACTTGAATATAATTCACATTTTTATCTTTCTAAATGTCTTTTATCTCCTCTGATATTCTTGTTATATAGAATATTTTCATACCTGCTTGACCAAGGCAGAATGGGGAATTTAAAATACTTGGGGAAGTCAGTTGGTTGAGCATCTGATTTCATCTCAGGTCATGATCTCACCGCTCGTGAGTTCGAGCCCCACGTCAGGCTCTGTGCTGACAGCTCGGGGCCTGGAGCCTGCTTCGGATTCTGTGTCTCCCTCTCTCTCTGCTCCTTCCCTGCTCACACTCTGTCTCTCTCTCAAAAATAAATAAATAAACATTTAAAAAAAGAATAAGCTTCTAAAATACTGACAAAAGTAGTTTTTTAAGGCCTACATTCAGGAAAGACAATATTTCACATATCTGAAGCTTAATGTCTTTAGACTTGCTTCTTAACAGCTCTGTTTTTGTTTTGTTTTGCTTTTAAAGTTTGTATAAGATTGAACCAATAGAATTGTCTGAGCATTATCTGTATTGTCCTCCTTACTACCAGGTGGGGACTGACCGCACATTGTTTTCACATGGGTAACAACTCATGACAAAGTAAATGTCAAGTGAGGCCTCCATTTAATGTCTTACCGCACTTTGCTGATGCCAATAAGACAGTTCCATAATTTAAAACTCAAGATAATAAAATATTTGATCAGTAATTTTGTCTTTATTGATAACATTGAAGTTTGGTTTTTTTGTTTTTTGTTTTTTTTTCTGTTGTTCTTCTGTCAGGCCAAGAAATCAGATGTAATTATGAAATTTTTAATCTTACAGATATCACATCAGTTCTACTACTCTGTGGCCTCAAGACATATTGCAGCCTCAAGAGCATGTGGTTGACAATGTTGTACAGCAGCTGGTGCAGAAGAAAGCTGGCAGAGCACAGCTCAGAGAACAAAACAAGACGTTACTCATTGCCATTGGAAACTTTGTCTGGAATACAAATTGTTGCTAGAGCTGTCTTGTTAGCAACTCTCTCTCTCTATTATAATATTGTGAATGTCTATATTTTTTTAAATAATAAAAATAAAGTTTCCATAAATATTTACATATCCTCATTGTATTTAAATGAAGTATCCTTCTATTTGGTATAATATCCCACCTAACTATGTATACACTATAGGAAGTACTATCAACCTATTTTAGTCACTGTGTTGAAACTTCTGGAAAAAAATCAATTAAAAATCACAGAATTTGTTAACTACCAACCATCCAATGTCTAGCTTAATGCTGATGGATTTTAATCTTCAAATAAATTCATATTTAAATGGAAGTAATTTATATGTAAAAATGTATTTGTTGAGTTTGAATAATCAGGTACCTGAGCGGAATGCTTTTAAAAAGAGGATTTTAACTAATACCATGTTGGTTTTCTATTAATATCACATAATTTATGTGTTGCATTATGAACAGTAAAATAATAAATGTCTCATTGTCTTATACTTAACTTTATCAGGTGTTGAGTACTCTCTGATTTTTAAAGTTAATTTTCTATTAATTCTATTAAAATCATTTGCCATTAGTTAATCTATTTTGGTTAATCTGCTTTGGCAAGACTTGTAGTATCAGAAGATTTTTAGGTTATCCATCCTTTGCCCAGCTTTTGCTAAACTGGTTACATCAAGAGAAATCTCTTTGCCTCTATCGCAGGGTGTGTTTTATTGATTTTAAATTATGGGTATATTTACTTCTAGCACTCATTCAATGAAAAAGTTATTTTATAGGAAAATTACATATATTTTTTTTCTCTCCCAGTGACTAGCATGGTAGGCATTAAATAAGTGTTGTTGAGTGGCTATTTATTAAAATACTGCTTGCCTCCAAAAGTGCATTCTTTCCTTTCATAGCCTCCTCTAATTCAGGCCACATAGAATCAACATGAATTGTTCCACATGTGAAAGCACAAACCTATACACTTTTCAGACTTCACCTCTTATTCTTACTCAATCAGTAATTTCTTGTTTTTAAAATTTATTTATTTATTTATTTTTATTTTGAGAAGGAGAGTGAGAGCGAGAGAATGCAAATGGGGGAAGAAGAGAAAGAGAGAGAGAGAGAGAGAGAGAGAGAGAGAGAGAGAGAGAGAGAGAATATCCCAAGCAGGCTCCACTCTGTCAGTGCAGAGCCCAATATGGGGCTCAATCTCACGACCGTGAGATCATGACTTGAGTCAAAATCAAGAGTGAGACGCTCAAATGACTGACCCATCCAGGCGCCCCTCAATCAGTAATTTCTAAATGTTCATGGTCTGACTTTATCAAGATACTTATTAACCCTAAAATTCCTTATTTATGTATGAATCCTTAGTTTTATATTTCTCCCCATACAGCTTGGATGCCCATTATATGTTCATAACCACTTGGCCATTAACATAGGTCACACATTCACTACCATTACGGTTATGACTTTTGCCCACTTTCCTTAAATCTTACACCAACCAGTCACTTGACTTTTCCTCTCACTTCACAGAGAAAATTAAACCTGACACAAAGAGATTCTACAAGTTACTGCCTCTAAATCTCAAGTCTTTTTCATGTCCTCATCTTCCTATTTTAAAAGAAAACTATTATTATAGCAAATAATAAACTACATACTAACGTAGTACATAAATCTTTGGGTACCTCATTAATTATCACTTATATCAACCTCTTAATCAACAATTGATAGTTTTCTTCATTATGAAATGCTTATATTGTATGCTTGATAACAGATATCAAATGTAAAATTTCAATATGACTGTTATTCATTAAGTTAATAATATTTACTGAGTTCATATTAGTTGTCAAATAATGTTTTGTTACAGGGAATACAGCAAGGCTGACTCAAATCCTTTTCCTATTACATTCTCATGGGAAGAGAGAAAATGAAAAAAAAAAAAAAAAGAGTAGACTATATACCCTGTCAAAAGGCAGTTAAGTGCTAAGGAGGAAAACAGTAAGTAGAAAAGTGAACAGGCAGTCCAGAAATGAGGCTAGTGCAGTTTTTAATAGAGTTGTGTCATAAGGTCACCAAAAATGGTAGCATTTGAGTCAAATAATAAGATGATAGAGGAGAGAGTCAATAAAAATATTTGGAAGGCATGTTTCCTGAGCCCATAGAAGGGCAACTTAAAAGCCTAGAAGCAGGACTAAGTCTGGCATGTTTCAGAAAATGGCAAGGGGGCCTGTATAAGCAAGCAGAGAGTGAGAGGTGACATGGGGAGATCTCAGGTTAGAGACGGAATGGGACTGCACTGCAGGAGAAGAGTGATACCTTCTAAATCAGATTTCAAAAGAACAGCTCTGTTTACTGTGTTGAGAGAAGAAAGAAAGGAACCAGGGCAGAAGCAAGAAGTGAGCCTAGTCATCCGTGTGAGGACAACAGTGTCTTACATCAGGAGAGCAGTGGTAGAGGCAGTGAGACATTTTGCTGAGATCTGGAATTCTTTCACTGATGTGTGAGAAGGGAAAGAAGATTCAAGGACAACCCTGAGATTGTTAACACAGAGTTATCACTTACTTTGTGGGAGAAACTGTGAGAGCAGGTTCTGAAAGAAGTTTTCATTTTGGCTTGTTATTAGATGTCTATGCATTATTCAAGTGAAAGTATCCAACAAGAAGCATTAAATATGACACTGGAATTCAGAGGACTATTCTGAAGTCTAATTGCAGCGTCAAAAAAGAGCATGAAACTGCTGAATTGAATTTGCATGGATAATTAGTTGTAGTCTTCCTGGAGGAAATGATTTTGAAGCTAAAATCAAAATAATAAGAGAGGAATAACTGAATGAAAAACTTAGGGATGACTAAGATAATTCTTGGCAGACAGAATTGATAGGAACATGTGAGAACTTGACATAAAAAGAGACTAGTACAATCAAGGAATTAGAACATGGCTGAAGAACTGAAAACTGACTTTAAAGAGTTGTGATATGAGCTAGGAAATTTATTAACTTCTAGACTCTAACAGAAATCTTGTTCTTAATTTTTAGACCAATGAGAAACCTTGAAGAGTTTTACACGAGCTCACGTACATTTCAGATTTGCATGTCATAAAGCTTAACCTGCTTGCATTCTGGAAAACTGATTGGAGAAAATAAGACTAGATGAAAATGCCAAACAACAACAAAAAAGACTAGACACAAAAAGGCTACTTAAAAGGCTCAAACAGGTATCTAAGAGAGAATAAAGGTGGACATTACTAATGCAGAGAAATTGAAAAATCTGAGAATTGTTGTTGCTATGCTGTTGTTATATAACCAGTAAATTATTGAATTGGTTTGGCAGTGAAGGAAAAACAAGGGCTGACTCCAAGTATTTGACCTGGACAACTATTTAAATGTTAGTTCTATTTATTCAGCTGCCATATACATTTGTTAGCTGGAAAGATGAATTCATTGCTGGACAGGCTGTCTTCTAAGAGTATTGTGAAGTACCTGTATACATAGTTTAGAGATCAAAAGAGTTGTTTAGGAAGTTGTCCAGGGCAAATTTATAAACATCCAGATCTATAAATGACATCCCCAAGGATGAAAGAAAACTTAAAGTGAGGAAAGAAGATGGCCTAAAATAGAAGCCTGAGGAAATCCAATAGTAAAGGACACATAAAGAGAGCAGTGTGAGAAGAATTAAGAAAGAACATCTCGGGGCGCCTGGGTGGCTCAGTCGGTTGAGCATCTGACTTCGGCTCAGGTCATGATCTCGCGGTCTGTGAGTTCGAGCCCCGCGTCAGGCTCTGTGCTGACAGCTCAGAACCTGGAACCTGCTTCAGATTCTGTGTCTCCCTCTGTCTGCCCCTCCCCCGCTCATGCGCGCGCGCGCGCTCTCTCTCTCTCTGTCAAAAATAAATAAACATTAAAAAAAAAAAGAAAAGAAAGAAAGAACATCTCACAAGAAGGAAGAAAGGCAAGGAAACTTGGTGGTAGAGAAGTCAGAACTGATGAGAGGTCAGGTTACATAAATACTAAAAGGGGTCTTGGCACTTAGGCACAAGGAGGCTACAGTTATTTTGGCAAGCACAGTTCTCAGCAAAGTTGTGGAATTTCACGTGAAAGGTAGTTAGGTTTAAAAATGACAAGTAGGTAAGAACATGGAGAAAGTAAATAGAGTTGTCTGTCAAGAAGTTGCCTATGTTAATAAAAATCTGGAGAAAAAAAGAAGTTCACCTATGCTATGGACTGGAGTTATAGGGTGGCAGCTAGAAGATATGGAGTGAAGGGAGGAGGCCAGTAATTTTTAGTATGGAAAATAATTGAACATAATTAAATGCTGACAAAACATAGATAGAGAGAAGTAAAGATGTAGGAAAGGAGGGTAATCTTCGGTAACTAAATGTTTCTGAAAAGAAAGGAAGAGATGGATAGACTCTAGGGACCCTTGTTAGAAGAAGAAACCATGTTATAAGGAACTCATGCCACTAGATTTTCAGATATTATGGTGAGAAATAAAGAACACTCATTTCTCTATAAGGGAAAGAGGTGACATCAACAGCTAAGAAGAATCTAAAAGGTTGTTTAGGCTTGAAGTGGATGGAGAGCTTCTTAAATAGTAATTGAGAACAATAGGAGAGAGAGAGAGCTAATTACATAAACATTCTTGGATTGTTGGGCATGTTGAGGACCCTGTTGAGGTGGTAAGCATGGATATACCAATCTGTATGCAGGTTGCTTTGGAAGCTGCATTCTCTTTCATTATATATTTAGATCCTGTCTAAACAACAACAACAAAAAATGTTACTGTAAAATGTCAACAACTTAATCTGCTAGGGAATATGATAATAAGTTGTGTTAAAGTTTTCTACCAGAAACTCAAACTTCTGAGATTTTAATATCTTAATTAAAAAAAACAATAACAACAACAACATACAATTATAATATCTTGTTTCAATTACTAATTTAGATTAAAATTTTTGACAAAATAAATAATTTCAAAGTATTACTTTGTAATTAATTTTACTCATAGTCTTTACTTTTCCTTTCCATATTTTGGTCATTGGAATTAGAATTTTTCATATTTAAGGTTAGGAAAGTGAAAATATTTTTCTACAATCTTTATGAGATGTAATAATACCTTGAATTAAGGAAACAGTTAGTTTTCACAGGTAAACATTTTTAAAACTGGCTTTATGAAGTAATGTTCAGGCAAGTAATGATCATATACTTGCATTATAGAAAACGATATATTCTTGATAGTTCATTTCCAATTTTCCACGTTTGAAAGGAATAAGGCTATTTGTTTGACAGAATTTCATCCATAGAAATTTTACAGATTTCACATACACATTCCCATACCCACTTTATGAAAGTCTTTAATCCTATGAATTATAGAGGATGATATCTTTTTTATAATTCATGAATAAGAACTTATAACTGGCATACAATTTGCTTGAAAACTATTACATGAGCTAACCAAGATCTTCAAAGTAGATGAATTTTCTAAATAAACATGCTGACAATGTGAATGGTGCCCCAGAACTGAGCAAGGTGATGACCCCAATTCCACTATATGAATGTGATATAATTTATTATTTTTCTCTTTTATTTTTACATCTTTTACTTGTAATGATGAAAAATATCATTATTAGAATTAATTATTTTACATATTTCTAGAACATATATAAAATACTTTCTCTAGACCTCCTACCTAGGAGTAGAAATCTGGTCATATTTGTCATATGGACAAATCCTCGTCTGAGGGCACCATACAATAAACACATTATTGGAATTTATAATTGAATAAGGGGAGTAAATATCTCCATTTCTAATAAACTACACAGTTTTACATCTTCTACTTAAGGCTAAAAGTATGACTTTTCTAATATCATATAAATATTATTTATTTTAAAGGATTAAAATCTTATAACTCAACATAACTTAAATCTTATAACTCCATTATTCTTTAGTACATACATTAACAGTTTGATACCAGTTAAAGGTCTCTCTTTTTAAATTTCATATTGAGATTATAATAAATCTATGCCTTTGGAGTTCAAGTGTTCCTCACTTATTTTTTATCTAAAGTAATAACCATAAAATTACTTTTTCTCCTATCTTCACATCCTTTGTTCTCAAAAAAGGGCCAAAACACTTAACAAAAGTACATGTAATAAGTACCCACCATGTTCCTATTACTTTATTGGTCCAGTGGGTTGCAGTCAAGAAAAACACAATAAAACTAATAGAAATGAAAAAAAGAGAATATAAAACTTTGTGGCATTAATTTTATAGGACACCAGAATTCAGTGAAAGAGAGATAATGTGTTTTCTGGAGACAGGGCAAACTTCATGGAAAAGACAGATGTAAATTATTATAAAGATAAAAACATAAAGACAAAAATATAGGTGTAATTACATGGGCCACTGTGAAGGACAACATGAAAAAGGTTATAAGAAGTTTAAACTTGACCAAATACACTTAAATTCAACATTTATGTATCCCCTTGATAGATGTAGTATAGACCTTTTCTTTTATGTATATTAAATGTACGATGAGGTCTGTACAGTATATATGCATGCCTATATTTATATCAATATCTATCTGTATAACAAATATGCAATTATGCACATAGATATTTATATGTTATGTAACATACACACACTGGTCCACAGTGTCCTGAAAATATAGTTGACTCTCTCCTTAGACCAACAAATCTAGACCTCAACAAACAAATCTAGACTAAAAATCAAGGAAAATAGCTGACTTCTTTTAGAGAAGGTCTTGCTCTTGCCCCTTCTCCCCTCCTACACACCCCCTGCCCTGTACCACCTTCCATATTTCTCTTAAGAAAAGCTGAAAAGTATGATGCCAGTATTACATTATAAAACAATGTCTCATCCTTTTTAAAAAGAATTTTTAGAGATTTAAATTTTTGAGAGAGACAGAGTGTGAGTGGTGGAGGCGCAGAGAGCAAGGGAGACACGGACTCTGAAGCAGGTTCCAGGCTCTGAGCTGAGAGCACAGAGCCTGAGGCAGGACTCAAACTCATAGACCACAAGATCAGGACCTGAGCCAGTCAAATGCTTAACTGACTGAGTGACCCAAGCACCCCTGTCCCATCCTTTTTGATGCCACATATAAAGTGTCATGAAAGAACTTATTCCCAATGGTAGTGAAGGATTATATAATAGGCAGCATTTCTAAGTGCCTGTAAATCCACACTGTATGAGAGTAACAGTGAACCAAGTAAGCCTTCTCTATGTTCATTCTGAAATAATTACATATGTATCATCATTCCCAAGAAGTAGATACAGATCTGCTTTGGTTCTTTAGTTTTCATTCCGTTGCCTTCATATTAGTAAGTGTAATAGTAAAATCAGATAAAAACAGGTTTAAACTTGAGATTGCCCATTTGATGTTAAATGAATGGATAGAATTTATATTCCCAAAGAATCATACACATTGAACAGCAAACATAATTTTGAAATGTCTAAAGTAAATGGAAAAGGTGGCCTCTTTCTCAGTCTCAGAAGGAATGAGAGAGGGAAAGAGAAAGAGATGGATTTCCCAGGACAATAGTTTGAATGGTTATTTCCATATACAAATGTTTTACAATAATTGTAAGTAATATGAAACTCCCTCATCAGCAGACCAGTGTTTTGTGTTTCCTGAAACAATTGGAACCACAGTCATAAACAGTATTTCACCTCTTGCCTGGCTTGTGTCCATTTGGAGACACAGACAGGTATTCATAAGGTTCTGAGATCTGGAAAAGCTAAGCAGAAAACCTGTTTGGCAGAACCTCAAATTCTCTTTTTATTGTTTTTCAAAGAACTGAACCTCAACTTTAAAGCCATATTTGTGGCAAAGAGAGTTTAATCTATACCATACAGAATTGCTTATTCTAATCTCATCCAAATATCATTTCATAGTAACGTGGTGTCCAAAATGTCAAATATTTGATTTTCATAGTACTGTTTTGTTTTTGTGAATGGCAAAATTATTTATTAAAAAAAAACACAACTAAACTGCCATTGTCTTTTTGAAACCAAGCAAATGTTTCTGAAATATAGAGGTAAGATACATATCCTAGCTACATTATTTAGCGTATCTGGTGAGAGTCATGGAATATGTACTTAAGTCATGACATATGCATATAATTATCATCCAGTAACTATTAATAGAATTTTATATATGTGTGTGTGTGTGTGTGTGTGTGTGTGTGTATATATATATATATATATATATATATATATATACACATATATATATCTACAATAGCAAAAATATCAAAGTTTTTGTTTCTTTGCAGAAAAAAAGAAAACTGTGTAATTTAATTTGAGATGAATGAGAATAGAGATTTTTCAAGAATATTTTTCTCCTATTTTTTCCCTTGCATTTGTAAATGAAAATCCTCCTGTATTAAAAAAAAAAATAGTTCAAATCCTATCTAGAAGGTATAAATAAAGTTGAAATATCTTTAAAGTTTCCTGTAGTTTCTTTTGTTACTTTTGGGGGGAGGGTTGATAAGTACTCTGTACTTCAACAGTAGAGTGCAAATTACCTCAGCTTTTATTACTTTGATTTAAAGTCCAAATTCTGTATCCTTTTCTCCGCTTAGGATTTTGAAACCACTAAAACAATTAACTCTTGTTTTAATATTGTTACTTTCCTTTCAACAACTATCTTAGAAAATGCTTTTGAGGCTCATTCAAACTTCCTTGGCATTCAACTTTTTCCATTTCTAACTTTTATAAGTGTCAGCTGGCTTTTCCACCTGGTTAAAAGAAAACAGTAAAATTCAGGAAACTTTTTTAGCCAACTACATCTTATTCATTCATTAGCACTTCAAAATGCTTAGGCATAAAAACAAAATTAGTAGGAAAATATTTCTGATGCTACAGGTTTTAAACACTTGATCACAAACAGTTGCTAGTATTTGAACCAGATGATGAAAAAGAAAATCTGATGAATGCAGCGATCAATCAAGTTGTAATGGACATTCAATTTTGCTTTAAGTGCTATTTTTTGGGCTCCCTGGCAATAACTTCCTTTCTCTCTTTTTTTAATTGGGAATCTATAAATTGGCCCAAGTTTTGATCAGAAAAAGGTCTTTGTATGGCAGCACCTATTTAGCAGCACCATTTACACCATTTAGCAGCACCATTACAATACTTCCATAGCTAAACTTCAAATAATGGGGATTTGGGGCGCCTGGGTGGCGCAGTCGGTTAAGCGTCCGACTTCAGCCAGGTCACGATCTCGCGGTCAGTGAGTTCGAGCCCCGCGTCAGGCTCTGGGCTGATGGCTCGGAGCCTGGAGCCTGTTTCCGATTCTATGTCTCCCTTTCTCTCTGCCCCTCCCCCGTTCATGCTCTGTCTCTCTCTGTCCCAAAAATAAATAAAAAACGTTGAAAAAAAAATTAAAAAAAAAAACAAATAATGGGGATTTAGTGAATTTCACCATGCCCTTATTGTGATGTTTATTTCTCCTCTCCATTTTGTTTCTGTTCATTTATTCCTCAATTCTTTGACTGATCTTCCTTAGTCCCTTTACTCACTCTCTTTCTTGTGCCTTGTAACAAAGGGTTGATCTTAACCTTTCTTAGCCTGCTTTTTTTTCTTCCATGAACTTTTCCTAGACCACACTGTCCACATGCTTGGCTTTCTCTACTATCTATAGGTTATAAGGTCCCCAATCCCACTTCCAGCATAAAATGGAGCTCTCGTAACCTCTATATCTTAAGTATTATAATCATTTCTAACTAAACTTCTTCATTTTGCCCTCCAAATTCACTTTTCCCACTACATTCTCTTGGCCCAGAAAAATCACTTTTTCCTTTTTTGGATTACCTAAAGAAATAAAGTTGTATTTGCTTTCCTCTGGGAAGGAACTCTCCCTCAAAATATATACTTGTAACACAGTATTTCCATCATCATTTCACATAAACAGCAGAAATATGGTTTATGTGTTCCTCAATAGAATTCAACGTGAGGAGAGGAGCTATTTGTTCATTTCTGCATTTCTGCATTTGGAACTCTAATTCACACCAGACATCAAATGCAAAATAAGCATTTGTGGAACAAATAGATTTTTTATGTTTATCATCATTTGGACTGTTCAGATCCATACCGATTCAATGTTCAGCTACTGAAATGTGAATCTTATTTCCAAGTATATGGGAAGCTAAACAAAATTAGAAAAAAAATTAAAGATGAATGTTCAGTTCATTTATTCTTTTAATGATTATAATTACTGTTGAACAGCAAGTTACTTATTAAATTATTGAGGAAATAACTTTATTAAAGTATAATTAGTATATGACAAACTACACTGAATTAAAGTGTTCATTCCATAAGCTGTGACATACTATATATCTACAGAACTACCACTATATCAACAAATCCATCACACTCAAAAGATTCCTCTAGTGTTTTTGCAATCTCCATCTCCTGCAACTCCTTCAGACAAACACTGAAACACTTTTTCTCACTATATATTATTTCCCAGTTTCTAGAACTAAAGTAAATGAAATCATATAATATGTACTCTTTATTTGATTTCTTTCAGTAAGTACAATTATGCTGAAATTTACATGTTATCGCATATAGTCATTGTTCATTCCTTTTTAATACTTCAAAGTATTCCATTGTAGGGATATACCACAATTTGCTTACTCATTTACTCATTGATGGACATTTGGGTTGTTTGTATTTTGGGGCTTTTATGAATACATTTTCTATGGCCAATCTCATACGAGCCTTTTTATGGGTACGTGCTTTCACATCTTTTGGGTAAATTCTTAAGAGTGGGATGGCTGGATCATAAACCAAGTCTATGTTTAATTGTATAAGAAAGTGTCCACATGTTTTCCAAAATGATTGTTACCATTTCAGCTTCCAGAAGTGTATGAGAATTCCAGTTGTCTCACATTCTCACCAACACTAGTATGGTCAGTTTTTATAACTTTAATATTCTTAGATGAGCAGTGGTAACTTATTATGCTTTTAATTTGCATTTGGCTAATAACTAATAATTTGAACATCTTTTAATATGCCATCTGTCATACATACATTTTCTTTGAAGTGTCTGAATATTATAAAGACATTAAAACAAATGAATCACTGATATACATAGCACCACGAATGAATCTCAGAATGTCAAACAATATAAATGAAACACCAGGAAGAGCACACTGACTTGAGATCAGTTATCTCAAGTCCAAAAACAAGAAATCTAGTCTGTAGTGATTAAAAATCAGAATAACCGTTAACTTGGGGGCTCTTTCCTAAAAAGGAATATGAATAAGGCTTCTTGGGGTACTATTATATTCTATTTCCCGATTTGTGTGGGAGTTACACAGGTTCCAATTTGTTTTACTTTTGACAGTTTATCAAACCTTTCACTTATGATTTGCTAACTTTTCCATATGTATGCTATGTTCAATAAAAATTTTAATTTAAATAATTAATAATAAGAATAAGAATAAAGTTAAAAATAGTTTATTTTAACAACAAAATGAGAGCAACACCAACAGCAACTAGTAAAGAAAAAATATCTTTACTTAGTATTTGCTGTCACAAGCTATCTTGCATTGGAAATGCTGATTTGAAGCCCATTATGCTATTTGTCAAGAAACTCAATGGTTAAATATATTATGGTGTATAAGTAGGAATACAAATAAAGGTAGCAAGATAAACTAGAAATATTATGAAATTTGTGTAAGAAAACAGTTGGCTCTTACTGATGGTAGAAGTTTCTGATGTTGTTTTGTTTGTTTTTTTTTTCCTTTGAATGTTGTCAGAAGTTTTACAACACAGTGACAGCCAGGACACAAAGACCACTCTTGCAAGCATTCAATCTGTTTTTCTAGTCTTCTTTAAAAAAATCAAAAACAAAAACAAAGACACATATTCAGTAAGTGAGGGATAAATGACAAATAATTTCCGAATTTTCATTTTAAAATGTGAATTCAGACTGGATATCTTCATGGAAATAACTGATCATATGTGAAATTGTCACATTAAAACTGAACATTGAAAATAACACTTTCCAAATTCACCTAATTTTCTATACTAAAAAAACTAAAATGAAAATCAACTTAGTTATGATTTATCATTAGAAACAGACAAAACTATTTTGATGAGATATAAGATTTGAGGATAATACTCAAAATGCATACATTTGACATTTTTGTTAGTACACTGTCATGGATAAAACATATGAGTTCATTAGATCATGCTAAAAGTATCTAGTTGAGAACATTCTTGTGCAAATCTATTGATGCATACATGTATGCAATTCTGTTGGGTTTATAACTGGGAGTAAATCTGAGTCAGAGTATATGTATATTCAGCTTTAGTAGACTGTGCCAAACAATTTTACCAAGTTGACTGTACTGGAAATAAAATATTGAACAAATATAGTCCATACATATCTTATTTATGATCCAGTGGGAAAGCAGAAAAGTGAACAACGATTTTAAAGTATGTTGATAAGCATTGCAATAGAGGTTTATAACAGAGTGCTAAGTACTACAATGTGGTATGTATACATATATGCACATAAATATGCTGAAACTTGTAAAATAATGTTATTATCTTAGAATATTACTGCTTCTGTGTTATAAAATAACTGAAATCTGAAACTTAAATAATTGATTCTCAGGAGAAAAAGTAATACTTTAGTTTTATTTAGGAATTTGCTGAACAATGCCCTAAATGCCATTTGCTTGATGTCTAGAATAGTATAAAGTTCAATTCAAGTTGATTCCAGATGTTCAGGCTTATTGAATTATTTTCAGTTTTCTTAAAGAGCTAAGCTCTTTCTTGCTCCTCTCTCTGATTTAGGTACCAATTCTCCAGGTATCCCTGATTATAGAAATTATCACACTCTACCTATCAGAAGAACAAACTACCTCAGGAGTCAGCATGTGGAAATTAGAGAAAATTTTACTGATTAAGCCATCTATCTGTCCCTGACACAGCTTGGAAAAAAAGGTTTTCTGTGTACGTATTGAAGGGTAGATTATGGAAACTACAATTCTTGGGACACAGGGAATTTTTGCTGTGTGATAACCTTTAATGAAATTTATATTTGAAAAATCGCCTCAGTGATATTGCAACAAACCACCAAGACTTGGAAAATCAGCCAAACCTGGAGGTAAGAAGTAGGGCCCACTGGACAGCAAGGAACAGTCACAACAGTTACAAATCATATTTCTTTGAGCTGTCTCGACTATCTGGATCCCAGCCAAGGACCTCAGGCCTCTGCTTTAGCACGGGTAACAAAGAGAGACCGGCTGCATCCCACACTAAGAAGAGGGGTTGCTCAGAGGTCATCAGTTCCAGGGATTTTCTGTGAGGGACACATTTGAGCATCACCAGCAAGATGCTATTAGCAAACATGAGAATCACTGATTCAAGAAACAAGGTAAGGAGTCTTAGTTGTGAAGGCAGGGACCACATTTTGCTTGCCATTGTATTCTTAACGCCTTTCAATACAGGGTACATTGTAGTTACTTAACACGTATTTGATGAATAATAGAATGAATGAACTTCCTAGTGAAAGAAAAAAATCTATAGTAGAGTAAACATCAAGTTGAATGAGCTATATAGTAAGGGTCTGGAGAAATATACTGAAGTTGTGTGTATATAAGGGTGTGTGTAGCAATGAGTGTGTGTCTGCGCATGTAGATAAATAAAATAATTTTTATTTTTTTAAATGTCTTATTTATTTATTTATTTATTCAGAGAGAGAGCACAAGCAAGGGACGGATAGACAGAGAGAATCCCAAGCAGAGCCCAAGGCAGGGCTCGAACTCATGAACCATGAGATCATGACCGAGTAGAAATCAAGAGTCGGACATTTAACCAACTGAGCCACCCAGGCTCGCCTGTATAAAATCATGTTTAGGGGCACCTGAGTGGTTCAGTCGGTTGAGCATCTGAGTCTTGATTTCGGCTCAGGTCATGATCTCGCAGTTTATGGAATTGAGCCTCAAGTGTGGCTCTGGGCTGACGCTGCAGAGCCTGCTTGGGATTCTCTCTCCCTCTCTCTCTGCCTTCTCTCTCTCTCTCTCTCTCTTTCTCAAAATAAACAAATAAGCATTAAAAAATCATTCCTGAATACACTCATAATGTATTTGGGCTGGAAAGCCCTTTGAAGCCATCTAGTATAGTTCATATCATGGCTCTAAGGCACAGAGAGGAATGTGAGTGGTGCCAGGTCACACAATTAACAACTAATGAGTGCTAGGCTGGTGAGTCCAGAATTTTTGACTTCCAGTTATTTTTCCAACTAGACAATGATGTTTCCCTGGGGGTTATAATAGCAAGTACTGGGAATGCAATATCCTGGTATTTTAATATTCTATCTACATCTGGATATATTATAATAGAAATTTGGGAGTGAAATAAAAAGAATACTTAGAAGTAAAAGTAAAGATTAATTAAGATAGTGAAGATTGTATTATGACAGCAATTAAAAGGTGTTTGAATTACTGGACCTAAGAAATAGTACATTCAATGTGAATATAATTTCTTTCTAAATGGACTAATTTGTAAGAAATATTTCCAAAGAAATCTTAAACCTAAATAAAATATATTTACTATCCCATACCATATGTTCACCAATTATATACACTATTAAAAAAATAATTTGCATTCCTTTATAATGAAACATATATATATAAATGAAACATATATATAAATGAAACATATATATGTGTGTATATATATATATATATGAAGTACAGAATTTACTACATATATATATATGTATATATATATATATGAAGTACAGAATTTACTACATAGCAGACATTTTTCTAAGTACCAGCCATCATATTAACTCTGAGGAAGGGAAAGGGATTTATCTGTGGGCTCCTCCTGCCTTTTATCTGTCACTGGTCAAATTTATCTCCACAGGGTAATTTATCTCCCTAGCTCTTCAAGATGAAGCTCATACCTCAAGGAAGCCCTTCTTCTGAGTCTCAGAGTGGTGGGAGAAGCTCAGATCTCCTTCTCTGCTCTTCCATTGTGGACTCTTGGTACTGGGTAAGCTGTGATTTCAATGGAAATAAGGGAACCTGGTTGGTAACACCTGTGTTTAACCAGGGGCCGAAGAGACAGCAGGTTTAAGAAATAAAGTGATTCTCAGAAAGTAAGGGGCAAATTAAATATGGAGAAGGAGTGGGGAAAAGCCCTGCTCCAGTAAGAAAAGATCTCATTTTATGCAGATGAGGAAATCGTGGCATTCATAAGTAACTTGCCCAAGATCATACAGATAGAAAATGGTAAAACCAGGGCCTGAACCCAGATGCTTCTGACACCAAAGCCAGTGCTCTTAACCATACAGTGAATTGGCTCCACTTTGGTTTAAATGGCATGCAGCATAAAATAATAAATATTTATGGAGCGGTTTCCATATGTCCAGCAAATTATGAGAAGTCATAAAGAAAGTTACAAGGGAAATACGTATGAAAACAATTCTAAAATAATTATTATCTACACCATAATGTGTAAAAGATCAAAGAAACATTAAAATCACTGTAGAGCATTTAGTGTGGGGGATGTGGTCATGGATAAAGTGGACTAAACTTTAAAAGATTTGCATTATTAAATGAATGGGTAAAAGCATATGCATGTATGTGAAAAACAGGATCTACATACTTTCAAAAAGAGAAATGCAAGTTGTAGAACAGAATTTTTAGTGATATCATCTATTTAAGAAAGAAATATTCTGAGGCACACAACCAGTCAGACTGAATCCCAGGAAGGAGTTCGAAATAGTTACTTCTGCATTAGAAACAGTGAGGGCAGAATTTCACTTTTTATTTTATACACTTTTTAAAATTAATTTTTAAAAAACAAATATTTCAAATGATTGTAAATAACATTTTATATATTACTGTTGTGATTTTATTTTATTTTAAATGTTTACTTATTTATTTTTGAGAGGTGGGGCAGAGAGAGAGGGAGACAGAGAGTCTCAAGCAGGCTTCGTGCTGTCATCGCAGAACCCAATACAGGGTTCAAACTCACAAACTGTGAGATCATATCCTGAGCTGAAATCAAGATTCAGCTGCTTAACTAACTGAGCCACCCAGGAGCCCCATGATTTTAAAAATTAAGATGCATTACTTGAAATTAAAAAGTTATTTTCATTCAAAAATTAAAATATTTGGATTATTATGGCTTTTGTTTACTGGGAGATTTATTTTTGAAAGTATAATAAATCATTTCTCCCTTATGACTCTGAAATAAATTTTTTTAAAGATAAGTAATGCCCTATATGTCTTACCTTTCTTCAATTTAACCCTTCTCAACTTTATTCAGTAAGCCCATCATTACATATCTGTCTTTCTTAAATCTAGCAACTCTAAATATGTTGCAGAAATATAACAGGTTTTGAAGGTCAGGGAGCTCTTGGAAATGTTTAGGCTACACATGAGAGTGTTAAAACAATTATTTACCACTAATATTTTCCTCCATTAGACAAAAAACAAAAAAACAAAAAACAACAAGAAGCAAAACAAACACGTTGTACTCAAGAGGAAAGTCGGATTTTTGCAACATCTGATTTATATATCCTAGGCTACATCAAATTGGGTAGCACACAAGGACATGCTACCCCTAAGAAGACAAATATCTCTAAGCCAATTGGCCAAATTTGCAAAATCTCAGGCTCCTCAGGTTCCTCTTCCAGGCTCATTAAAGAAGTTCACAGAGTTTCCTGAGATTTCTCAAACAAGTTTGGACTTTCAGTGCTGTTGGACACTATGGGCACCCCCCTCTCTCACTACAAGGAACAGCTGCCTGGGCCCTAGCTGGCTATGATGAGACCTGTGTAGTTGTAACACCTATGCCAGCTGGATTTCAGATTCGCTGACTGACTGACTCCTGTGTGCCTCCCACATTCCTTCTTTTTAATCAGGACTGTCTTGTGTAGTTTCGCTATGCCTGTCCCATCATTCCATGTTGAGTGCACAGGGGCAAGGCCCTTTTTGTTCACAGGCCTTCAGATCAGAAAGAACTGAATCCAATGGGCCTCATTCACATACGGAACTATTCTACAAGGTAAGATCTTTCAAGGTGAGCTGATGCTTTATGGTGCGGGAGACTGTGGTGTCTTTGGGTGGGGTGAGTCACTTTTTTCTGTTGGAGGGAGATGAATATTTGACGACAAGATAGTGGACTGTGGTCACTGGCCTCATGTTCAGAGGTTGGCAGGGCATGTAGTCTAGCTCCAGTCAAGTCTTTTGATAACTGTCCCCTTTACCCAACATGTGACTATAACCTCATGAGAAACCATAAGACACAACTAATGAATTGAGCTGCTTTGAATCCTTACTAGACACCATGAGAGATAACAAACTGTTTTAAGACAGGAGCCTATCAAACTTTTTCTATAAACTGACAGTATAAATTTCAGTCTTTGCAGAACATACAGTCTCTGTTGCAAATATCCAATTCTGTTTTATTAGCATAGGAGTAACCTCAATAGACAATAATTAAACAAATAAGCATGAGTATGTTCCAATATTTTTTATGGGCACTGAAGTTTGAATTTTACATAAATTTTATATGTTAGGAAATATTACACTTGAGTTGATTTTTTTTTCAACCACATAAAAATTTAAGTACCATTCTTATCTCCCAGGTTGCATAAAAATAGGTGGCAGGCTGGATTTGGTATGTGAGGCATAGTTTGCTCACTCCTATATTGAGCCATTAAGTTTTGGGGTAATTTGTTATGCAGCAATAGATAATTAATAGAGGGGCCATCAAATATCCTACATAAGGAAAACCGCAATCAGCAACAAGAGCAAGGACAGAGTTTTTGAAATGACATAGGCATCTGTGAGAACTTGAATGTAAGAGTGTAGAGGAAAATGAAAGACTCTATTACCCAAAATAGTCCCTCCTCTCTGTTATTATCTGGATCAAGCTTTACCACTGTAATTCTTGCACATAACACTTCTACTTCAAGCATGCCCAGAAATGAAAAGTCTATTCAGTTTTTCATTCTGAGAAACCCAATGCCCCTTCCCCATTAACTAGTTGCTTTAAATTACAAATTTTAATGACTGCTTTTATAATTTGTATTAATTTATCAGTTGTGAATATAAAACTCCAGCAGTTTGGTGCCTCATTCTGTCTACCAAGGTAGCAGCAGACTAATGGAGACACACTAAAACCAAGGAGACGATGGGTGCAACAGTCTAAGGCTGACTCTCTCTTCTTGAGACACTTTAGTAACTGAGCCCTGCTTTCAAAAGCCCTGAGGTAAAGTGGCCCGGTTCACTTCCAGAGCATGATGACTACAGAAGGCTTCTCTGATCTAAGAAAGACAGCAGGGCCATGGGTTTCCTCCCCACAACCAGATCAGTCCAGAGTAGTTCATCTAGACTCTTGGAAGGGCAGAAGAGGGGCAAATACAGTTTATACCAGTGTTAAAATCAGGTTGTTCTCAGGCCCAAGTGCACTTGAGCTCCTAATGTCTTCACTCTTTCTGATTACACAAATAGCCTTTCTTCAGAGCATAATCACATCATCAGAGCCAGGCAGCATGGTCAGAAGATATTCCAGCATTAGCTCCTTAGAGTGATCAGAGCTAGCTCTCCACCTAGGCTCTGATCTCAAAAAACCCAGACAACTGGTTAAATCTCCTCCCTTCACACTGAGATCCTTGTTGAGGTTTTACTTTCCTTCTAGTGTGATTAGCCAAGACTAGTACATCAAAGTAGAGATAAAGTAATGAATTAGAAACTCAAAGGGAAAGGATAAAGATTCTCAGCTCTTTTCTACTGAGTCTCCTTGGCCTCTATGAAAATTTTCCCACTATTTTTCCAGAATTTATAAAATTTTCCTAAACCAGTAGATATGGAGATTGCTTATCGAGACTATCATGTGTGTACTTACCCTGACGTGTAGGTGCTGGTCTTGCCAAAAACAAAATACCAGCAACAATAAAATGTGTCTTGTAACATGATTCTTGAAGGATAATGAACCATTTTTTACTTTAAAATTATATAATTAAAGAATCGCTAAAGGGTTTTTTTTTCTCAAAAATAAAGTAAGTTCTATACGAAGGTAACTTCTAGAAATTTCTCTGAAATTAGATGCAGCTAGGGACAACTAAATATCCATTTGCTCAGCTAAAATCAATTTAAGAAATTAAGTACTAAAAATTGATTCATTAATTCAACAAATATGTATGGAATACCTAATGTTTGATACATATTATACAAGGTATTAAAGAAGAATTTACTTGCTGAAAACCTATGTAGTCAAAAATTATATCTAAATCATAATATATCACAGAGGGTTTTATAACTGTTTTTTAACGCTTTGGGTACAAACTGCTCCTTACAATGTGGAAGTCAATTATTTAACCTTCACACTTCACTTTGACATGTGTTCAGGAATGTGCCATGTACAAAAGCAGGACAATATTGCCTGAGACAGCAAGCTACTTACAATAAAGGACAGTCCCATTTAACATTTAAAAAAATAATAAAATGAAGAATTTACTATTAAATATTAAAGTGCATTAAACAATAGACTAATAGTGAAGAACATGACACAATTTATTTTTTTTTTAACGTTTTTATTTATTTTTGAGACAGAGAGAGACAGAGCATGAAGGGGGGAGGGGCAGAGAGAGAAGGAGACACAGAATCGGAAACAGGCTCCAGGCTCTGAGCCATCAGCCCAGAGCCTGACACGGGGCTCGAACTCACGGACCGCGAGATCGTGACCTGAGCTGAAGTTGGACGCTTAACCGACTGCGCCACCCAGGAGCCCCTAGAACATGACACAATCTAAAAGTGACATAAAAGTGATTTTTTTTTCTGATTCCAAGAAGGTATGATTAGATTTTTCACGTTAGCATATGCAATTTAAACAAGGCAGGGATGATGACTTTAAACTCTGTCTTTACTGAGAATCAAAGACAAATTTGATTAGAGGAGTTATAAAACTGTAAAATAAGAAGCTGTTTAGACTGATCAGAATTTGTGTCTACCTCTGTGGTTTCATGTCTCATTTTTAAAAAGAAAGAATAAAGGGAGCATCATCAAGTTAATTCACAATTCACCTGTTTCTCTCTCCTCTCTCACTTACACAAGTGCTTACAAGTCAATGAAGTGCTTTTGAAAAAAGCAATGTATTATCAAGAAACTGAAGAATAATCTTAAGATGCTTCTCTACACACAAAATTTTAAATAACTCTTTAACCAAATTCTCTTGGCAGATTAACTATTCATAAAAGGGAGAATTCACATCAAGAATTCAAAGTGTTTTGACACTGAAATAAATGATTCCATAAAGGATATACAAAATATTCTTGTGGATTTGGAAATTTTCCGTACTAATGTGGTCATTTCGGTATGCAGGTCAGTTTTAAAGTACTCCTGGCACTTTCAATTTGCAAAAGTGAAGGCGTTTGTTGTGACTGTTCTTGCAAAATCTACTAAAGTATATTAAATTCAACAATGAGAATTTTCCTGTCTGTCTCAAAATCTCTGTCCACGACACATAAATATTTTTTGCATATTTCTATGTGTGTTTATATAAATGTAGTGTATGTATATGTACTTTATATATGTAAAAATAATATATGTATATAAGTATACATGCATACAGTAGTATTTTTAAACTACAAATATAAGTAGTTTGTAACCAGTCAGTGAATAAAGTTGTGCAAAGAAAACATTTATATTGATATCTCATGAATTCCCCCTTTTCAATCCTCACCCCTACTCCTCCAAAGTAATCAAGGATAATAACTTGATTTGTATCCTTCCATATCTTAGCTATGTTCATTAGCATACACAGCAAATATCTGCATTGACAGAAGCGTTTTCCCTCCTTCCTTCTTTCTCTCTTCCTTCTTGCCTTCTCTCCCTCCCTTTTTCTTTCTTCCATATTCATTCCTTTATTTTCACATAAATGATGTGACACTAGCATTTTACTAATTGTGGATTACAACCCATTGGCGATTTGTGAAATCAATTTACTGATCATTACCAGCATTAAAAAGCTAAACATTAAAAACAAGCAAAAAGAATAAAATGGAATAGAAAATAGAATGTATCACAAATAATGGATTATAGTAAGGAATTTTATTTTATCAAACTTTTACTTCCATGTATATATTTTTAAATAACTGTGTGTGTACACACACGTCTCTATATCTATATGCACATGCAAAAAATGTGCGCCCAAAACAAGTGTGGATGTGAATGAATACTGAATTTGAATCAGTATAAAATAAATTTCTAATGATGTGTAATAACATAAATAATTAGTAAAATCTTTCCTTGGTAAAATATTTTTCTTTTGGTTTTGACACTAATTGAGATAAAGTTTATCACATTAAGTATTTATTACTCAAATTCATAGAATACAGATAAATGAGCTATATAGAGCCCAATAGCAGACTTATTCCTTGCACTGTAGAACAACATATTAATTATTTATAAAGTGACCTTCTTCCCTGAATAGCAAATGTTTCTAGCATGTACTAAATACTTGCCTCAAAAGTATTATTGACCTCAAACCTAATGAATGTCATTCTAAGAGTACCAGAGAAAAGAGGATAAGGCAGAAGAAATAGCAGAATAATGGAGGAAAAGCAGTATAATTCATACAGCATTAATATGATTTTTAATTTTGTTTTGTCATCATCAGAGTCTAGTCATATTATACAGTTTTATGCTTTAGTTTTAGAAGGAATTCAGATCCAAGGAAGTATAGCTACTAACACTTTTAAGTAATTCACTAATAAACTTCAAGAAAGGTGGAATAAAGGAATTTTCAGGACAGCATTTGGTGAATATGAAAAGATGTGAACCTATCTATTCATCTGATTCCATATTTTATACATATATATGATATCATATATATATATATATATATATATATATATATATATATGTATGAATGATAAATATTTACTATACGCATTTACTAACCCCATCAGTAACAACAAGAACACAAATTTGGATTTGGCTATAATTGTCTTTATTCTCCTTAAATCACTAAAAGTGTAGCATGGGCAATAATACTGTGACAAAGATTTTACTCATTCATAGCCAAAACCTTTTGAAAATTCTAGAGCTTTTACAAGATAGTTTTGAAAATCTGAACAAACCTCCGTGGAAGAAACTAGCAGTGTGCTTATGGTTCTAATGTAAGACTAAAGTTAAACTTTCACCTATATGGTAGTGATGGGGAGAGATGAGATCCTGATTCCTTATTTCAGGGATTCAACATTTTTGGAATACAAGAAATGATTATCCATCTCTAGGGACCATGATTCAGATAAAATGTGTCTAGAACAGCATGCGAAGTTTGGAAAAGGTTACCAGCAGTACTGTAAGAGAAAACATAAGACCTCCTGCCAGCTGAACCACGTTCAAAACTTGGCTTATTGAGTGATGAAAAGTAGCTCCCCAGTTTTATTGTGAAAAAAAAAGAAGAAAAGTAATATTAAGACAGACATGCAAATTGGAATCAGCCCCAAAGCCCAGGATGGGAATATGATTAGGCCAAAGGTAACAGAAATACTGGTTCATTCATATCCTTACTTCTCTCAATTCTTGGCTCAGATGTTATGTTTTCAGTGAGTCGTCCTCCTTCTCTTCTGAAAATAATTCTTTCCTATCTTCCTTTCTTTTACTTTTGTCCCTTTGCCAAACTTTACTTTTGTTTATAAAATCTATTTGTTTGCTTATTTGATTATCATTGGCTTCCATCTCCAGAATAAAATTTCTATAAAAGTAGGGACTTGGTCTATCTAGTTTATTGCATTACCACCAACATCTGGAACAGTCTTGGCACTCAGTAGATGCCCAGTAAATACTTTTAAAATAGGAGGCACTGATTCTTTTTAATTCCAAAATAATCAGAAACTTAGGAGTTATTTGGACTTACTGACTTCTCTTTCCTCATTTTCCACATCAAATCTATCACTGTTTTCTCAACTGAACAATGTTTCTCCTATCTTTGCTTTCCTCTCTGTCCCTATTTTCATGATGTTGATGCTAAATCCTCATCAGAGCTACATGATTACTACTAATGTGCTCCAGCCATTTACAGTGACCACAGTAATATCAGAATATGAGGGTATTGATTTGTTGTTGTTTTAAAGGTACCAAACAGTCTGTGCAGTGGATCCCTGATCCTCTTCCTTCTACAGGACTTAGCTTTCTCCATACCTCTCTCCCCTTCCTTGGTGCCCTTCTCTAACCACACATTAAAACAAAAGCAAATTGCATGCAATTAAATCAGTACTAACAAAATCCATGTAAGTTCATCATTATTTTTTAAATCAAGAGTTTTTTTCTTATATATTTGAAAACTTCTGAGATGGCTGTCCCATTTTTATATAGGTTCATACTTTGATTATTTTCCAGAATAAGCTTACAGAGCCCAGTCATTGAATTTTGAAATATTCCAATAGTCAGATTTCAGAATTCTATTTTTATCAATGACTAACTAAACAGTGGTTTGTGTGTTTATTTTTTGATCAATGTAAATCATTATTCTTTCATAACCTGCTAAACCTAAGATGGAAATAAAGGGCTTTGGTTATGATCTTGTGATCCCAATCATTTGGGCCTGATATATTTAAATGTGTTTCAAATGTTCAGAATTACTTAAGACATAAAACATGCAAGTCATGGGGCACCTGGATGGTTCAGTTGGTTGAGCACCTGACTTTGGCTCAGGTTCACAAAGTTCGTGAGTTTGAGCCCCGCACTGGGTTCTGTGCTGACAGCTCAGAGCCTGGAGTCTGCTTCAGATTCTGTGTTTCCCTCTCTCTGCCCCTCCCCCTCTCACACTCTGTGTCTCTCTCTCAAAAATAAACAATTAAAAAATTTTTAAAAAATGCAAGTCATTTAATACTGAAATATAGCTGTTGGTTTCTTATATTTTTATATAGAAACATAGATATTAAATGAGTGAGGTAAGCTTGAGGTTCTCAGATGTGGTCATAAAAACTATTTCTGAACAATAAGATAGAACAAGAAATGGAAAGGGGAGGTGTAAGTTAAGATTATCTATCTATCTATCTATCTATCTATCTATCTATCTATCTAATCACCGACCTAGTATCTATCCATCCATATATGTATATGTGTATGCGTATCTGTGTGTGTATACATTCTTTTGAAAACCTTTTGAAACTCTGCGCTGTGTACTCTGGATAATGCCGAAATGTTCTCCATTTGTCATATTCAGAGTAGACTATATGCATTTACTAACCCCATCAATAACAACATGAACACAAATTTGGATTTGGCTATAATTGTCTTTATTCTCCTTAAATCACTAAAAGTGTAGCATGGGCAATAATATTGTGACAAAGATTTTACTCATTCATAGCCAAAACCTTTTGAAAATTCTAGAGCTTTTACAAGATAGTTTTGAAAATCTGAACAAACCTCTGTGGAAGAAACTGGCAGTGTGCTTATGGTTCTAATGTAAGACTAAAGTTAAACTTTCACCTATATGGTAGTGATTAGGAGAGATGAGATCCCGATTCCTTATTTCAGGGATTCAACATTTTTGGAATACAAGAAATGATTATCCATCTCTAGGAACCATGATTCAGATACTGTGACATACTCACATGTCAGAGTAGACCATCACAAAGTCTTTATTTTCCTCTATAGCTTTGTCTCCTACTATTTCCCTACTCAGCTGGTCTAGCCATTAAAAAAAAAAAAAAGTCCCTTTACTTCCTGAAAGGACCATGCTATTTTATTCTTTCAAATCTGTGGTGTAATCAGCTTACTCTTAGTGGACACAGAGGGTTGAACAATGAAATTTCAAGCTTCTACAGAAAGATGAACTATTAATAGACAGCACAATGATGTCCATATTTCTTTGCATTTGGGGATCTGTTTACAGCAGGCATAACAGTCTTCCCTCAACTTCAGCAAAGCGTGAAGCAGACAAAAAAGGGAATCAGCTAACAGACAATGTTCAAAGGAGACATAAAACTACAGGTCCATATGAAATAACAGAAATAGTTCCTAGGATAATGAATACTGGGTGACAGCATTTAACAGATGTATTTGAGGAAAACAGCATGTTTTAAATGCATTAAATGATGTTTCCATATATAAAATCCAAATATTTCATAATATCTCACAAAAAGAATAAGATGTTTCTAAAATTAGGATAAGGGTTCTTCTGATAGGACAAATTGACTATTCTAGTACAGAAGTGAATGGACTAAGAAAGGAGTAGGAATCAGGGACATCGGGCAGCAACATGGAAATGAGGCAGAATCAGTAGATGAGAAAAGATAAATTCTTATACTTGGATTTGGCAATCCATTTTCATTATTCCTAATAAAGAAAAAATTTGAAGTCCATTGTATACTATTTATAGTTGAATACAGCTATATTACTAAACTGTCTTATTACATTCTTTTTTTAAAAATTTAAAGTTTATTTATTATTTTGAGAGACAGAGACAGACCACGAGTGGGGGAGGGGCACAGATAGAGGGAGACACAGAATTCAAAGCAGACTCCAGGCTCTGAGCTGTCAGCACAGAGCCCAACATGGGCCTGGAACTCACGGACCAGAGATCATGACCTGACCCGACGTCAGCCTCTTAACAGACTGAGCCACCCAGGTGTACCTACCATATTACATTCTTTTTTCTCTAGAATAGGGCTGTCTTTCCATTAGTCTTTCTTTATTGTTATTAGTTTTTTAAAATTCTTAAAGAATTAACTCCCAGGCTACTCCAGATATTTTTCCAGGAATTATTCTAGTACTCTGAGTCACAAACAAGGACATGAAAATTCCTCTCACAAAATATTATCTTAGCAAAGTTCATTCCTACTTATGCTACTTAGCACTTCTACATGTGGCGTTTACTGGAAATGGCTTCTTGTTCTTTGCTTGGTGAGTTGTTAGTACTTTTAAACCATATCAAGCAGCATTTCCCCCTCTGTGAAGTCTCTGTCCACAGCCCTCAAAGCTCTTTTCCCCAATGTGTCAAAAGTATTCTTCCTATTCAGATTCTAGCACTTAATTCACGGTAATGCTATTTTATGCTTACATATAATTTCTCTCATTAGATAGAGTACATTGAAATGGTTTATTTATAGTAAGCACGTGACACAAAGAAATATAAAAGATGAGTAGAAAGAACAGAGAAATGATAGACATTTTTAAAAATGAAAGAAGGGAAAAGGAGAAGAACAGAAAATTGAAGAAAAAAGAAAAAAATAAGAGTGAGAAATGAAAGTTTATTCAGTGTTTCAATTCATAACACACTTTGAAAGTTTTTCTTTTATCTGGCATAGACAAAGTTACTAAAGGTGAAAAATGGAAGTTCAATAATTTAATATTGGAGTCAACTTTTTCCAAATCAAACAAGATACAAAGCTATTATCTTCTTGTTTAATAGTATTTATCATTTTTAAGTTCTATGACCTAAATACATAAAGTACTCAAAAACAGTAAATGATTAGTTCATCATGCTTTAATTTATATTGTACCACATCCAATGTCTTTTGAAACACTTGACAACTAATAGTAATGGCATGCCATAAACATTCTTCTTAATACTTACCAAGTCCTACTAACTTTGCATGAAAAGTAGATAATATATCCATAAATACCCTTTGTGATTCTTTTCAAGTTTTACTGTATTCACATACAAAAACAAGTTAATAAATTTTCACAAAGAATATATTAACAATACTAAGAATCACGTGTGGGTTGTTTTGTATTTACTCCCTCTAAAATGTAATTCTCTCTACTCTGCCACTGTAAGGATGGGCTGCAACTACTATACATACCTTTTGCTATTTTTTGCTCTAAATTCAAATGTACAAAATCAAAATTTTCCATCTAAACTATTATTAGGAGATATGAAGCTCATTCATCAAGAAAATAAAATATGAATCAAGTGATTTATTAAAGTCCTGCTGAAACTCATCATTGGTATTTTTCTTCCAAAGCTAGCATTACAGAAAGCATTTTTTAGGGTGGGGGGCGAATACACTAATATTAAAATACATTTTGCCATAATTGTTTCATATAAGCATAGACCTCAGTATCATGAACTATATCTCCATACATTTAACCAGGACACTGAATGGAACTCTTCGATAGTTTTACAAATACCATATTAATTATTAGCCTGTTTTTGTTGAAGAAACCTATTGGACTGGCCATGGTAAAACTCAGTCTTTGATCATTTATAATGTAAGGGTTTTTTTAAGTCTACATTATTAATGGGGCTCAGTGATTTACAAAAATGAATTGAAGTATCTTCTGTCTCTAATACAGGTAAAATTGTGCAACTTAAAAAATATATTAAAATAAGATTCATTAAAATATGTATTAATTTTGAAATGATGACAAAGGAGTTGATATGGATAAATTATGACTGTGCTCATAAAAACAAAAGTTACAAGAAGAAAATTAAGAATAGCAAATGATAACTGGCTCTGTACAGTTTAAACTTAAGAGGCATACATGGATAAAATATTACACAGTACTGGTTATGAATCTGAACCTTGAAAGAGTTTAGAACTAGAAATATAAATTATAATGTCAATACTAATGGGATTTCTTATATTTGACTTTTAGCATAAACATAAGATGAAGTGAATTATGTGTTGCAGCATTCCCCTCTTGATAAATTACTAAATATAAATTTAGCGAAAATATTATCAGAAAAAAATGTTAAAGACTTTGAAAGAGACCAAAAACCTTTGGGATATCTTCAATGGAAACCTGTAAACTGTTTACAGAACATCCTTTTGTTTCATCTATTTTAAATCACTTTATACCATTATCTTTAAGCTATTTCATAACTATGTGTGAGTTGTAAACAAATACAAATATAAAAATATAAATATAAAAACATAAAATGTTCTTCTCTACCGACATGAAAATAATTCTGTCCAGTGGAGGACAACTGATTTCCTCCATGCCCTATGGAAAAAGCCAGTTTTAGTATATTAATGTAACCAATATTGATTGGCTTATATACATGCAGTACTTTGACATATCCTTTGAAATAATTTTAACCTTGTACTGGTTTACTCATTAATTAATGTGTTAAATGATATCTTTGACATAAGTTCATTTTATTATTATAGAAGTCATTATTTGCTTTTGAAAATTATCTTTTAATAATATTTAATATCTTCTTATGAAAGTAGTATGCTAAAAGTATGGCTAGATGTGTGATGACCATAAATGCCCATGCATTATTTAAATAATTATGTTTCAAAACAATACAAAGAAATTATATGAGTATATGGTAGGATCAATAATGACTGCCCTCCACCTCCTGCCAAAGATGCCCATGTTATAATCTCTGCAACCTCTGAGTATGTTACCTCACAAGGAAAAACATGATTATGGTTAAGAATCTTGAAACAAGGTAATTATCTTTCATTATCCTGGGGTGCCCAATACAACCAAAAAAAAAGTCTTTATAAGGGATCGGAAGAAGGGTATGACTTAGAAAAGATGGAGAAAGAAAGTCAGAAAGGAAAGAAATTTGAAGATACTACATTATTGGGTTTGTAAATGGAGGAAAGGGCTACAAGCCCAGAAACGAAGACAGAATCTAGAAGCTAGAAAAGGCAAGGAACAGATTTTCCCTTAGGGTCTCCAAAAGGAATAATGCTGTGCCAACACATTGACTTTAGTCCATAACACCCATTTCGGACTTCTGACCTCTAGACTCTAACGTAATAATTTTGCATTATAAAATGTGATAGATTTTTAAACCACTAAGTGTGTAATAGTTTGTTACAGCAGCAGTAAGAAAATACAAAGCATTAGAAGTTCACGCAAAGGCCCAATTCCATTAAATGTTTGCATAAGCACTAAAGTTATTAAAATAGTAAATATACTTAAACATAACATTGCTTGACTACTACAGTGTTAGAAAATGTTTATAAATGACAGCACAATTTATTTCTCATTTAGTAGGATTCTAGAATTCAGTACCTGGTCCTTTTTCATTCTAATAATTAAAATGAATTAAAAGCCTTGTTACGGTTAGTATTACTTGCCAATTTGGTTAGGCTATTGTATCCAGTTATTTAATCAGACACTAATCAAAAAGTTTCTGAGGAGGGAAGAGGTGTTTTGCAGATGTGGTTAACATAAAGATGTGGTTTAAATAAAGGCGATTACTCTTAATAATGTGGATTAAGCCTCATCCAATCAATTGAAGGCTAAGAAAAAACAGGTTTCCTGGAGAAGAAATTCTGCCTCAAGACTGCAGTGTTCACTCATGCCTGAGTTTCAGCCCCCAGCCTGCCCTACTGATTTCAAACTTGTCAATCCCTACAATGCTAAAATGAAGATAATCATCCTTCTCAAGAGTATACTTTCCTTATCTGTCAGTGTCATAACATGCCTTACTGAAATGCATAAAAAAATGTTCGGTGTAAAATCAGACTCTCAGACAATACTGAAAAAAAGAGAAGTCAAATACAAGAGGATTTAGTATTTACTAGAATTTATTGCTAGTATTATGAACCCTGCCTGATTTTTCTTTTTCTGATTTCATAAGGATAATAAATAAATATGTGATATTTGATGAAGCATCCATTTTAAGTCTAACATTGACTTTTAAATTTTCTGAGATAACTAGCAATATATTTTTTAATAAAATTTTTTAACTAAAATATATTGCTGTATGAATCAAGTACTTGTACTAATTAAGGGATTAACTCATTTAATACTTTTTGTTATTTATAGAAGTGTATCTAAAGGAAAAATATTATACTTGTATAAATATTTATCTACAAACTTTATCAAAATTTTATGTTTACATGTCTTAACATCTAGCAATAAAATTTTGGTTAAATAAATTATAATATAGCTATCTAATGGGATATTGAACAATCAGTAAAATTGGTTTGTAGTAAAATACTTAATTATGTGGATATATGTTTAAAATATAGTGATAAGGAGAAAATTTACATTATAAAAGTAAAAATATGCATTTTACCAAATTTTCAAGAAATACTTTTATATTAAAAATAGTGAAAGAATAGTGTACAAAATATTAACATTTACTATCTCTAAATGGTAGAATGATCAGAGTTAAGTATAAACAAGCTTTTTAAAGAAACATGTAACAATTAAAAAAAAAAGGTTTTTTTGTAATGTTTTATCTATTGTTTGAGAGACAGAGAAAGACAGAACACGAGCGTGGGAAGTGGAGAGAGAGAAAGACAGACAGACAGACACAGAATCTGAAGCAGGCTCCAGGCTCTGAGCTGTTAGACAGAGTCTGACATGGGTCTTGAACCCACAGACCACGAGATCATGACCGGAGCCAAAGTCAGACACAACTGACTGTGCCACCCAGGTGCCCCAAGAAAACATGTTAACGGTTTTAAACTAAAAATAATTTATCAAAATATGATAATAAGTTAACATTTTGAGACATGGATTTCTATATTTACAAATTGTTTCCAGAGAGGCTAGATCATTTGAATAGCTTTAATATCTTGCAACAGCTGCAGAACTCTCCGGGAAAGAAATGTTTTCATGAACAAACTATCAGTAATTAAAATTAAATGCCACGAATAACTAAATGGTCCCTAACGCACATGTGGTATTTTTGTTAGCTCATTTTTCTTGACCCTAATACAACATAATACAATACAATATAATACAATATTATCCACAGCAGATGGTTCAGGGATGACCCCTGTCAGTCTATTGCAATCAGAGACCACTCCTGGATATTCTATGAGGAGCTAACATAAGTATTTTTCTAATGTGAATATTTTATATATATACATACATTCCCCTCCCCAACTAAGCACTAACTCAAATAATGTCAGATAAAATGATTTTAGGATGATGAAAGCCCATGTGAACTAGAAGAGAACGAAGACAGCATGATGACAAAGCAGAAATGAGAGACAGAGAAGGAAAGAAAATACAGATGAAATTCACGCCCAGAGTTCCAGTCACTGAACTTCAAGTGGCTAGTGTGGTTCCTGTTCATCTTTGTTAGTTTACTGAGGTACCACATTATCTGTCCAGAAAAACTCCTCTTGCTTAAAATGTGTGACAGGGCCAAAAAATTAAAATAGGTATTATATTTTTAATTTTAACTTTGAATTTTAAAAATAAGACTTATTCCATAATATTTCTTAACCAAAATAATATACAATCATTGTGAATTACCTATTAATTAGAGAAAAAGCATATCTGCTTGCTTATATAGCAAATAAAAACTTCTCTCCCACTTTTATTCTATGAAACTAGAAATTGAGAAATTGCAAAGAAAATACACTATAAAAATTCATATTTAAGTTTTCACATTCATCATTTTCCTGTTTCCTCTTCCCATTCCAATGTCTAGCCAAATTCCAGGGAAACTTTCTCTTGTGGGAGAAAAAAATATCAGTCAATGGTTCTGGCAGGAAGGTTTGACCTAGTAAAAAAAAAAAAATGTATAATTCATACTTCAAATGTTAAAAGTGAAATATATCATTTAAAAATTCTGAAAAAAATCCTGAAGAAAACAAAAGCAACAACAACAAAAAAACCCAAACTGCAAACCCTATCCCTAACTTTAACACTTATAATATTATAAAGGCTGCTTTATTATAATGAAGTACCACAGTTTATAAAAGGGAAGATTAGCATACACACTTAAGTATCTTATTGTACCTCATAAATATGTCAGTCATATTCCCAAAACTTCATAAGTATAATCTTAGCTGTAAGTATTTAGGTGAGTCTTATAATATTTCTAGGTGTTACTGAGCTATAAATAAGAGAAGTTGGATTAACTAAGAAAATTATTTACCTTTTTAAAACAATTGTCTTGTTAAGTGAGGCAGTTGAGGGCCACAGCATAGGGTCCCAATGCTTTTCTCCATTCTAACTGAAGGAGAACCTCCCTGAGTTGGTAAAATTGATGCTATGTAAGTAGGATAAAATTTCAACAGGGGTCGATAACCATTTTATTACTCACAGCATAAATGTTGGTCATGACAATTATTAGCAGCTTCCTGCCTATAAAAGATCCTATACTTTTATAAAAGATCCTATACTGTCAAAATCAAGTTTTTTTTAGTAAACTGTATCCTGCCATTTTATACCACTAATTATATATATCTCCTTTAAACATCATCCAGAAGAATATGCCCAGTGAAGTTTCCTGTATCCGAGGGATTTCTTAATCCATTAACAAAGTCATTTTATTCTCAGGCTTATCATCATACTCTGTCCTCTTCTGCCTTATTCATTTTGAGTGTTTCCTGTTACACTTAACCTCAAACGTATTTTAGAAATGAAAAATACCTGTTTTTTTTTCTATTTGAGTACTATCAAATCAGAATATTGAGATGAACAACATATATCTTGTGCTTAAATATCACCAGATCAGTGACACATAGACTGATGTCTGAGTTAATGATATCTTAAAGTATCAATAAACTTATTTGATCTACCACATGATAGAAGTAAAATATCAGTACGCTATTTGTATTTGGTATTTGATATGTGATAACTTTTATATATACTCTCTTGAAATTTTTCACCTTCATACCTAAACACTGGAATAGGCACATTCAGAATAACTTATAGATGTAGTTTTAACACATTTGAGTGTTCTATTAACAGACAGACGTACTTTTATCTAGTCATCCCTGCAATAAGTACTTCAATCACTGAAGTAGGTCTTTTATTTAAATGAAGAATATTTTAGATTTTTGTTTTCAAAATGAGTTCACAGCCTGTTTTATATGCCAGGGGGCACTGTGGTTCAATGTTAGCATTTCTAATTGTTCCATAACTTGTTAGAACTTAGTTGCTCAGGGATTTTGTAGTAATCTTTTTTTCCCCCTTATACAGTGAAAACATCCCTGAATAAATTTACAGCAGTAAAACACAATCTTGTTGATGGCCTGCTTATCACTTGCCAGTTTATTGTTGCTAGCCAATAAGAAGCACTTTGGTACTGAACATGTATTCCCTGTAAAGAATGTGAAAGAATTTTATATAACACTGTAAGTTACTTCCTGTCAACTACTGAAACATATTTTACCCTGAAACATAAATAGGCTCTCTGATTAATATAAATACTTGGGAGCATATTGAAGAGCTTGAGGTCTGATTACTTTTTAACATTCATACACTAAGAGACCTTTGTTCTATTGTTATATAAATTTAGAGTTGAATTCTAGGCCCCTGGTTATAGACTCAAAGGTATACGAACTCTTAGGTTTTTTCTATGTGGTTACACCAAACACCTCACTGGTATAAAAACAAGAGACAAATTATTAGAACACTGAAAATTACATTTTCAGACCTTAACCTTAATACTATTGCTATTCATCTAGTCTCACAAGTATACTTAATTTTAATGCAACATTTCAAGCCTCCCATTTTTCCCCCCAACAAAAAACATGCTGGATTCTTGAGCTACGTTATCATTGCTTGGGTGTCTGGGTGTTCCTGGGTGTGGACCTGGCACTAGTTGGGTGCTTCTGGAATGCAAACTGTTTCATTTCCAACTTGGGTCTTCACTGATGACTATACTGACCATTTCGCCTAATAGTACACATCTTAGTTTAGGAGCTAGTCTCAGCCAAGAGATATTAAATACCATTTGAGTAAAAACTGAGATTGATTTGATCCACATCAATTCTATTCTCCTTTAGAGTGCCTGCCTGTTCTAGAGATGCTGCAAAACTGGAAATGTTATCTTCCATAATCTCTTACAATTAGAATTCTGCAGACACAGTTTAAAATTAAATGTGTTCTCACAAGATTTGGAACTGAGGTGAAAAAATATTCTGGCCTCTTTTGATGCATTCTGTTGTCTAACAGTTATCAGATTAGATAATCACATGTGGAAAATACCTGGTACGCAGCCATGATTATAGAGAGCAACAGAGCCTTATTAGTTGAGAAGTAACTTCATCCAAAATAATTATATTTTGATTTTACTTTTACTTCACATCAAAAAGTAGCTTTAATGATTTCCTTCTCCTTCTTCATGTAGGTAACATTATTCTCTGAGTCTTATTCTTTCTAAATATTAAGACACAAATTCACTAAGTGATGGTTTTCAATTTTAACAGGCGTTGTGGAATGTGTGTTATGCAAGACTCTGAGTGAAGCTGAGCCGAATATCACCATAATGCTAATCATACTAAAGTTTATATCTCCAGAGATGATTTTCCATTCCTGATCCCATTAGAAAATATATCTCTCTTCAAGTTTGAGACAGTACCTGCTAATGAGTCATCAAAATCATGTAATATTCCGATATCTTGTCCTTTTCAATCTGTTGGCAATAGCTAGAATAATAAAGCTAAAACTTTGAAAAGGAGAAGTGCCTTACTAATAGATATTAGCTAGAGATGTTGAGAAGATTATATGCACTAGAATGGTGAGAGTTAACCTTAAAGAAGGAAAATGGTGCCCCACTAATCTCCATAGCCCGGAATTCCCAACAGATGTATGCTGTAATATTTTGGGGATAGTTTTAGCCATTCCACCTTAAGTTTTTACAGTGATAAACTATTTTGTCAAAGCCCATTTTTTTTTACTTATTATTTATTGCTACTAGCAAATATAACATGATCACTACCCTAATAGGATCAGGTTGACTTGATAAATTATTTGTTCACTGAAAAATCAGGATTGCTTGCTATTTATGGAAATCTCGTCTAGGAAAAGAAACTCAGAACATCATTGAGTATAAAGGGCTAAGTGGGTGTCATCATGCTTCTCATCAAGAATGGCCAGGCATTCATGGAAATCATGAAATAATTTTCCAATCTGTTTAGATTACATTGGGAGTACAAAGCTAAACACATAGCTTTAACTGAAGTAACAGTTGTGTCTATTTTCAAAATTTTGTTTTATTTTTATAAAAATATTATATCATCCTGTTTATACCATAAGATACACAATATTCAACTTTTGCAGAAAAAAGCCTGGGTGGCCAAAGGGAGAAAATAATATCATGATGAGAAGGTACGTGCGTAGAGAAACCAGGTCCCAAAGAAAAGGGATTTCTTTAGGCACCTAGTCCTACATATGGAGTTAAACCAAATTAGAATCAGAAGCTTGGTTTGCAATTGGCACTAAATTTAATAAATAAACAATTCTGTTGGTGATTCCACTCTTTGAATAGACTTGAGAGTACTTGACTTCAAATTATGTCTGCTGTCAGGTAAAACACTGTTGTAAAAATCTCTCTGCCTATATATAGCTAAGGCTGAACACACAGCCAAGGAGATTTTTAGTAAGTGAGGTCACTTAAAGACAGATAATTCTATGTGACTCTGGAGCTGGTGGGAGAGGTGTCTGCTGGAGACATCTCCAGACATAATACAACTCATTCTAGACTGTGTTTCAGAGCAAGCTTACTGGCAAGTTTTCTTTCTCCCCCTGAGGCATCTCCCCAACTTCCTAAAGACTTAGACTGGATACCCAAACATCTTTAGCAGGCTCTGGTTAGGGTTCTGATATGAAGTCAACAAAGCCTAATCTAATCATATTAAGTAGAAAGAGATTTATGACAAGATATTGTGTGGTTTACAGTACCCTTAGAGGAATTAGAAGTGAGAAGATGGCTAGATACAGCTCACAGCAAAGGCAGCCAAAGGAAACACTCAACTACCAGACTGCTCAGGTGGAAACAATACAGTCACCAGCTCATGCCATCTGGCACCTGTGATAATAGGAACATGGCTAGAATTTCTGCTTGAGCTACCACAGAACAAAATGTTGGCACAATGCACCTCTATCTCCGCCTACAGCTCAAGTTCCTCCCCTTCTCATGCTGCAAGGAGTCTCTTAAATTTACTTTTTCTTATGTAAACACTGCCCCATATTTAGAAAGGTGGGCAAGAAGGGGGTTGGATGTTATTAAGCAACCCAATTCATATTATCTTCTGGAGAAATTTCCTCCCATGTCAGCTACTCTGCTTACATAGAGTCGCCTGAGGAGGGAGAATGTAATCAAAATAGTCCAAACACCTAAGTACTGTAAATATCTTCCAATGGAAATAAGAACACTTCAATATAAATTGATACATCATCAAAGCTCAAATAGACTTATTTGTGAATATTAAAGTTTAATTGTTTTTGGAGTGAGGAATTCTAGTGAATAGGTCAAGCTATGTAGAAATGTAGGTACTTTTTAAAAATTGGGCTGATAAAAACTTAAACAGATGACAAGTATGGATTACTTTTAAGTGTTTTCTTTAAAATTATAAATCACTGAGATTATTTAGATATATCACATTAATATTTCTTTCCCTTTTTGGCATTGTAGTATCTTCTTAATTTTATAGTTTTAATCTTTTCTCTTTGGCCTCTTCACTTACAATTTTTGAAAGCTTTATTGAATAAAATAACTAAAAGATTAATATCTACAAAGTGCAAGTGGGGCACTTGATAAATGATGAAGGAATGTAAAAAAATACAAGGAATGCAACTCCACCCTAGAAAACTACTTAATACACTGTAGAAACACCCTTTGGTTTATGTAAAGAGAATTTCATGAAGATGAGTAATGTGCTTTTTCTCTCTTGGTAGTGATTATCTTTTCCCTTGCTGGATAATTCCAATATGTATTTAATAAAAAACCAATTTACTAGGTGTTTACAGTGTGCAACACACTGTCCTAGGGGTTGAGTTAGAGAATTCATGTTTAGTTTCACAAGATGTTAACAATTTCCTTAGCTATTATGTCATAATTAATTCTAGAATATTTATTTATATTTAATATATTTTAATCAAATATATATATTTGAGAATATGTAGCTCTAACAAATAAATACACAGCTTATTTTAACAGGTCATATTTTATTAATGATGTATATTTTTTCTTAATTCATATAAATTATTATTTTAAGGAAGTTTTTTCCAAAATATAATGTCTCTTGTCAAAAGAAATGCAAAATAAGAATTTCCATCTCTGAAATTAATTCCAAAGCAAAACTGGTTTGTGATTGTAAATGATTCTACCTAATATTCTATTTATAATCTGATTTGTCCTTTTCTTACTTTTTTTTTGAGAGAGAGAGAGAAAGAGAGAGGGAGAGAGAGAGCATGAGTTGGGAGGGGCAAAAGGAGAAGGAGAGACAGGATCTTAAGCAGACTCCATACCCAGCAAGGAGCCTGACTCAGGGCTAGATCTCAGACCATGAGATCATGACCCAGGTTGAAATCAAGGATTGGACATTTAACCAAATGAGCCACCCAGGCACCTCTGTTCCTTTCTTACATTTGAAAAATTGTATTTAGGGGTGTCTGCGTGGCTCAGACGGTTGTGCATCTGGCTTTGGCTCAGGTCATAATCTCAGGGCTTGTAAATTTGAGCCCCATGTCAGGTTCTGTGCTAATAGCTTAGAGCCTGGAACCTACTTCAGATTCCGTGTCCCCCCCCCCCCCCCGCCCCTCCCCCACTCTCTCTGTCTCTGTCTCTCTCATATAAACAGAAAACATTAAAAATTAAAAATAATTGTATTTGTTACTATCAGATAATCAAATGATTTTTTTTTTTTTTTTTTTACTTTCCAAATGAATGAACTTGTCCAGATCAAATTTTCAGCATGATCAAAATCATAGGTAAACTCTTCTCCAGGGAAAATGTACCTAACACTATCATAAAGTTTTTATATATACTCATTTTTAAATAATTATAATAAATACTATTGTAGATCAGAATCACAAGTTCAACAGCCTTTCAGCTTTTATTTAACAAGAATGTGTTTCCAGAAGGATTGCTTTTCTTGCTAAACCAGTAACGCTCAAACCGGATGCCTATTAGATTCACTCATGCTTCTTTGAGCACCCAGAAATTCTGAGTAACTTAGTCAAGGAAATAGTCTGGACATTGGTATTTTCCTTAAAGTTCTTTAAGTGATTATACTGGCAGCCACAGTTGAGAGATGCTGTGCTGGCCATTAATCTAAGAAGCTTATGAATACAAAACCAAAAACCTATCTGTTTCTATTAATCAACGTATCACTTTTCTATGAATACACCTAAGCAGTTATTGAAGGTTTGTATTTCCAATATGCTTTTTTTAGCATTTGCCACAGCCAATTAACAAACTTAATATTGCTATTTATTACTTGAGATGGTTTTATTTAATGTCAATCTTTTTCAGCCGAATGACTACTGTATTTGATATAAAAATATATTTTCAGGTTTTTATAAAATATTATGACATCCTGTCTGGATATGATAGGTTGCCACTCAATAAGTATTCTGCTCTCCTTTTAGCACCTCTTGCATTTATATGTTAGAAAACTGTAGACTGTACTTCTTAGACCTGTTTGGAACTGGGGTTCCAGATGTGTTTTAACTTTGGACAAAAAGAATGGCCTTGCATGATATTTACAAGGTGGATGTGAGCAGAGACTAAGTTTTGATGCAACTACCATTTTTGCTGCCAGGTACAGGTATGGAGGTAATAGTTTTCTGAAGCAAATGAACAGTGGTTTCAGCATCCCATCATAAGTTTGAGGAATGTTAAGAGGCAAGGCCTGAGACATCCATTTTACCAATATGGTTTACAATAGGCAAGTGTGGTTTTGTAAAGGGCAGTAGTAGCAGCTAAGGCTTCCTGATTATGGAAACTGTCTATGTCAAGTTTCTGATTCTAATAAATTTTCTGCTTAAACTAGCTAACATGGTTAGTGAATGTTGAAATTAAATTCTTAGTGTTATCTATCTTCTCACATACAACCTATTTTTCATACACATATACATACACATATACATATGCACATATGGACACATATGTATGTGTATATGCACTTAATCTATTCTCAGATGTTCTAAAGAGGGAAATAGCATTTCAGTTTCCCTAATCTGAAACCTTCAGTCCTATCATATTTTTAATGAAGTACTGCAACCAAATATTAATGTAGTATTTCTTTTGGCTATTCAAGATAACTTTATTAAACTGTAATGTAATGCTTTTTTCCCTTGAGCATTAAGAGGGGAGGGGCAAAGCACAGAGGAAAAATTAGATCGAAGCCATGTCTCCAGATAATAGCTTATAGTGGTTCATATACTCTTGTCTTAATCATAATTTATCTTTAAGATAAATTCTTCAAACAGCATTATTACTGATTTGATTTGAGAGTTTTATCAACTGTCCATATTGCAAAGACCATCACAGTTAACTGCTGGGGCAATCTAAGTTACTTTTGATATAAAATTTTGATATAAAATTATCTTTTCTAACTTCAGATTCTATAGGTCAAGCCAGGACTATGGTAGGACAAATGAACAGAAAAGATTACAGGAGAAGCCACTATAGATGCAATGTGACATGATGACATTCAGGGACTCTAAGCTGGCTCTGATTGGCCCAGAAATGAGCTCAAGGTAATAAGCTGATAGGTAATAAGTTGAGGGCCATAAGTGCTAGGAACATCTGATGGAAGGTAGGCCAGGTTCAGCAAATAAAAATACAGGAAACCCAGTTAAATATGATTTTGAGATAACAAGTGATTTTTAGTTACAAGCAGCATTTGGGGGATACTTATATTCTTAAAAACTCTATTTTTTATCTGAATCCAAATTTAAGTGTGTGTACTGTGTGCTATCTAGCAACCCTAACTTGCAGGTGGCAACAATAGCCAAGTCATAAGGACCACCCATCTCCAAAAAAGCAGGGCTGCGCTTCTATAGAAAATGACGTACTAGTCAGAATTTCAAGATGACATATGGGAATTAAAGTGTACTCAGTGGCAAAGCTTCGGCACTGATGAAAGCAGGGAACCAGGATGATCACTGATTTTTAAAAAAATCAATAAATCTTAACAATTTCCCTGGAGTTTATCTGTTACCCTTTATTGGGCTCTAGTTTCTCCATAACTGGGTACCAACTGTTCCCTTCACTATTTCTTTATTTTTACACATTGTCTTGTTGAGTCTCATCTTGAATTTTAATCTTTCTTATTTCCCATTAGCAACAGTTTGGTATGACATCTAGAATATATTTAAGAAATCAAAGCCCATTATTTTATAAGTATGGGATGGACATTTCCCCTCTAATTTCACTATTTCTGCCATTTTCTACCCATAATCGTATTCTCTGTGTTACCATCTCTCCTTCAATTCATATACAGAGCTTTGTATTATATATTTCTGAACTATATTTAAGAACACTTACAGCTGCATTATCTATAAGATTTCTATATAAAACTATAACAAATAAGGACTGCTGTTTACTATAGTCCTTGGGGTGTTCTCTACCTTGAAATTGCTCTGTGCACACCACTGCCTTGATTTTATCCATTGTCCTGCATTCATTTTTGATTAAAATAGTTTTGGTATGGAAATTTTTAAAAACTCTTTGAAAGCCTAAATATATTTCTGCTTTCCATATAATTATTTTCTTTTTCAATGAAAATGAAGTCTGTTATTCAAATTAGGCTTGATTAAAAAAAGTTTTCTATCTACTTGTATATTTCTTAAAGGGAATGAATAGTTAAAGGGAATGAATGAATTAATGTGAATGAATAAATATATGTGGCAAACGGATGTGACATTAAAAGTCTAAACTGTTCTTAGTGTTAATCTTTCAAGTATACATTTCCAGCTTGTGACTTCTCCCCTAAATTCTAGATTTGTATATAAACTACCAGACTGCTCCTTTTGTATTACATCATAAATTAAAATTTAACATGTCAAAATTCTTATTATTTCCTTCAGAGACTATCATTTTGAGTTCCCCCAAGGTCAAAAGATCAGAAACATATTTCCCCTTCCTCCAAATCCCATACAACCAAGTCCCTTTACTGGTTCCTTTTCCAAAGAATTTATCTTATCTGCCCACATTGTTCTGACTTAAGCTTTTACTGAGTCATCCATTTCAAAAGACATCCGTCTTGAATAAACATAAAGCCAGCTGTATGACACATCCACTGGTAAAACAACCAGGTAAGAAATTAGGCAACCCTACCCTATAAAGTTCCCTTTTTAAGAAATACTTGATTGACCCTGCTTGTCTCTTCTCACACCTTATTCCTGCTCTTATGCTTTAAATTAGCCAATAAACAGTGAACCCTTGAAACCTTAAGCACCACTTTCCTGGATCCTAATAAAGGCAGAGCCCCGGGTTCCTTCATCCTTTTTTCTCTCTCTCTCTTCCCATGACCCTGTGGCTGTAGGGCCCGCAGTTTACACTCCAGGATTTTATAAGTAAAAACTCTTTTTCCTCAAAGTTCCCTGATGGTTTTGTTGAAGTGTGTACTGCAATTATAATACAAACTAAAAGGGCCTGTCCAGCCACAACACTGGTCTGTGGGGGGAAAATGTCTGTGGGGATTGCACGGGAGTAACATGGGCTAGGTGAGCGCCTCAGGCATTCCTAACTAGGATCCTCACTGTCAAAAGGCTGGAACCCACTTAACACTCCTGTTTGTATACTACTCTACCTACCCAATTAATTTGTATTCATCATCAACAGGAAGCTTTTAAAAATACAGTAAGTTCATGACAACCCATCTCTGCTCCTCACAAAGCCTTCGGTGACTTTCACTGCACTTAAACTCCTTACCAAAACTGCATGAGCTGCATACCATTTTATCTCTATTTGCTCATCCTCCTTCAGCCACACTGGCCTCTTTTTAGTTTTTAAAAATATGGATCCTTTTCTTTCAGCCTTAAAATTTATCGTCCCTTAAGCATAGGATGCTATTATCCCAGAGCTTTTCAGGACCTGAAGATTCCTTATTCCAGGTCTCAACACAGATAACACCTCTTTAAAAAGTTACCTCTAGCTATAGTCTACCTCATCACCTTGTTTATTTCCATCATTGCTCATATTGCATCCTATAATTACCTTGTTTATCTATTTGGATAGTTATTATCTCTATTCTCAAAGAGAACATATGCTTTATGCAGACAGAAAATCATATCTGCCTCATTTGCCACATTGTGCTCAGAGTCTGGAATCCTCTTAGGACATAACTGAGAATCAGTAAATATTTATTTAGTATATGAATTTATAAATTCTATAAAATACTGTAATGTGTTGAATACTTAAACATTTTTATATATTTTTATATATTATATATATATATATTTTATATATTTTCTTAAAAATACCATTAAACAACATAATACAACAGTCATAGATTAACAATCAATAGCTTACTGTTTAATTTAAAACATTATAGATGCTGTGTCTTTTATTGTGACTACTGTGCAAAAATAATCATTTTAAATTAAGGAAAATGATCATTTCAAATAAATGCACTTTGATTTTTAAAACATTAAAGTTGATATCATGTCTCAAAAGCATGTTTTACTTTTCTAAAATTGCAGCACCAAATGACATATTCACTACTTGAGGTTTACTGAAATGGAACAATTTGAATTTAATTTAGTATCTCAAATAACTTAATAGCCATTGTGTATTTAAAAAGGTTAATTCAAATTTTGTGCAGCCTCTTTAGGTATTGCCTATGATTTGGTAAATACCTGAGTCTGGTTTTATATTCTCAAGTGTCATTTGGTTGATGCTCAAAGCATCATGCATAGCTATTTCAGTTTTTTTGTCTTTAGCTTTAAAATTAAATATTTCCCTTGAAAATATAAAAATGTTTTAGTTTCTTAAACACATTTAATAATTATAAGTAAATAAGGGCAGTGCTGCCAAAGAGCTATGACCCTATCAACTCTGAAATATAATACTCTGTGTAATCTGGAAATGAAAAGTTATTATTAACCTATTCTTTCTCAAGAATTATGTTGTATTAGCCATATATAAATATTTATAACTATCTGCTTTTGGACACACACACAAATATTTCTATGCAATTAATTATACTAGTTACATAATTAAAAAAATCTAAATTAAAGTTCAGGAGTAATAAATGAGTATAGAATTAATATAAACAAATATACTCTTCATCACACATTTGTTATAGTAGTTTAAAAGACAAGGAGTGATTGTGACATTTGCTCCATTTAATAGTAGACAGAATCACAACCACTTAATAATTATACTAAAAAAAAAATAGATCAACACCCATCTAGAATTTGACCCTAAACAGACCCTCAAAATATTTGTTTTTTGTATTTGCCAGTGCTTACTCTTCATGTCAAAATGAAAGTTACAAATGTACAACACAAAATATTTTAGTAGAACAATATAGATTATATCATCAGTAAAAAATTGGATTATTTAAATAACTAGATAAGAATTCATAATTGTAGACAAAGTAAAATAGTTTAAAGATAACAACAACTGATTAAGTTGTTTCAGAATTTTGAGACATCAACAGACCAAGCCTCCATCAACAGCAATTCCTTATTAAGAGATGGAAGTTACTTATCATAGAATAGAAGAGATAAAGTGCCTTACATGGAATTGTAGTCAAGTCTTCTGGGAAAATCATAAAATGAAATAACTACTCAAGTTATTCTAAACCCTCCCCTATGCATTCTTCCCCCTTCCCTTCTTCTAATGAGTAGAACTGTGTTAACAGGGAGGGTTTCTATCATATCAAAATTGAAGTTACAATATATCTGAGGCATTGAGTCAAATGCAATAATTCATATGGGTGGTGAATCCTCCTGGAAATGAACAGAAGATTCAGGTAGGTATGAACCTGTCTACTATGAAACTGAAGGGCAAAATTTAAGATGGGGCCATGGAAGGGTGAGGAATATGGATTAACACTGAAATCCCTCTGGAAAATGCCTATGCAAAACAAAGACTCTTGCCTGATGAACTGTCCATGACAAAATCTAGTAGAGCAAATATTTTCAAGTTCAGTATGGATAAAACTCATGTCACACTTTGAAAGGAAATGTACTCACATAAAAAATAAAAATAAAATAAAATAAGGACCAAAAACACATATAAAATATAATAATAATATTTTAAAAAGAATATAAGGACCAAGCAACTCTTTTGTGAAATATCCATAAAGAAATGAAGAGGGAAGGTAGCATCCTACTTGTGGGAGATAACACTGGTTAACCAGAAGAGACCAAATCACTGCAGAACCATCATCACAAGAAAGCTCAGTGGCCCTAGAAGAAGCAATAGGGACAAAATAGCTCCTGGCTTTCATGGAGCCCTGAAAGGTCATCTTGCTCTATGGGGTTATTTAGGAGAATAGGCTGAAAATGTAAAGAAAACTGAGAGGGGAATTCCAGTAGTGATTCAGATTGGTTTAAGAAAAGATGAAATAGTGCTAAAGTACTCCCTGAGAAAAGATAAAATAATCTGGCATAAGCTCACAAGCTATTAAGAAAGAAGCCTTTGTATCTAAGTGATAAGATAACCATCCTTTTTATTCTCAAGCAGGGGAGGAGACATGGAGACAGTTCAGTTAACACTTGAGTTTTTGAGTTATACTAAACAAAGTTGTCAGCCTGTGGTTCATTCCATAGTTTATGTTTCCATACTTTAATAGCCATATTTTTTTTTAATGTTTGTTTATTTTTGAGAGAGAGTGAGAGAGACAGAGCATGAGCAGGGGAGGGGCAGAGAGAGAGGGAGACACAGAATCCAAAGCAGGGTCCAGGCTCCAAGCCGCCAGCACAGAGCCCCATGAGGGGCTCGAACTCAGGAGCCGAACTCAGGAGCCCTGAGATCATGACCTGAGCCAAAGTCGGATGCTCAACCAACTGAGCCACCCAGGTGCCCCAGCTATATTTATCAAATAGAATATATGAAGAGCTTTTTACTCAAAAGATCTTGTTAAAAAACCTCATTTCTTATCACAACGTTCCTTTGATAAACTTCTGTCTTGGTATTTGTCCTCCAGTCTCGGTGAAATTTTTTTCATAATTTCTTAACTATTCTAACGTGAGAAGTCTGCAATCCATTACTTGCAATTTCCAAGTACAAAAAATTGTGAAAACATTATTTTATATGTACCCCATTGGTAGCAAAAACTAAAGTAACCTCTCACATGTTTAGGAAGGAAGGAAGGGAGGGAGGCAGGAAGGGAGGGTTGGAGGCCTGGAGGGAAAGAGTCAAGGAGGGAGGGAGGGAAGGAGGAAGAGAAAGAGAGAAAGGGAAAGTAAAGAAGACACAGTGGATCTTTTTTGGACTGATATGAGGCTATTTACATCCTTTCATTTGTTATACAGACAGTGTAAGTATTATATATTTCACTGTTTTAATGTTTTGATTTATGCAGTGCTTATACTCCCATAAGGGGGTGTTCCATAATATCTAGCATACATAACTTCCATATATATATAAAAAAATTTTAATGAATTTTGAGGCACTTCTGTCCTCAAAGTGAAACACAAGTGTCTTTGGACCTGTAGATGAAGTGGATTATGGAAAATCAGAATTAAGTATGTAACTGATTGAGTAATAGTACTTAACAGATGAATTAATAGCTGGATAGTCTGCCTGCCTTCCTCTCTTCTGTACCTAAATATTTACTAAGTAGCAAATTAGTGCTAGCTATTTGACATAGAACCATACAGACCATCACATTTCATGTCTTTGTGGGTTTTCCAGTCTTATAACTAATTAGGCAATTTTAACAGAGTATGAGTACTATATCAGAAGATATTCAGATTACAGAAATATAAGAGAGATGCACATCCTGGATGTAACAGTCTGGGAGTTTAACTGTTTTGTACAATAGAGTGAGAAGAATTTGGAGTTCTAAAGAACTATCAGGAAAAAAATGGAAAAAATGGTGCCATGAAAACAGCACTTAATATTTAAATAGCACTTATCCAAGACACAGGCACTATTCACAACCCTGTAAGACAGGTGCTACTAATGTCCCTAGTTTACAGAGAATTTCTGACATTAAAAAAAAAAGGCATGAGACAATTCATATAATTATTCACACACAAATCTATGCTGGCATGAGCTCTTTCCTCTTGCCTGTGTTCTTTTGTAAGGTTAAATGGTCCTCCTGCATATTAAATTATATCCATCTAAACTGTATTGGGGCTGAGTTTCTAAAATGTTAACAAAAGATTGTGACTATGACTTCTATCAATTTGACGTCAACATATCTGTTTACAAAATCATATAATCAATTGTCAGAGACACAGAATTGTATGTCTCCAATTGTAATCCTGTATAGAACTATACAGAACTATAGAACTATAGAACTATACAGAACTATAGAACTATAGAACTGATTTAGTAGTATGAAACTTTTAACAATTCTACCATCAATTTAAAGGCAAAATAACTTATTGATTTGTTTCCAGGGATTGTGATTAACCAAACACAACATACATTATATTCCTTAGAAATTGATTTTGAATATGTAACATTATATTTAATATTTTTTCTAAATATAAGTAGAATAAATGCTTGAGATTCTTTTAGAATTTTCAGAAAATATAAAAGGGTTTTTTAAGATATATTCAAACAAAATTGTATTAAACATTCTATGTACAAATATAAAATCAAATAGTTTAAATGACATTCAAAATAATAATGAATAATTTTTATAACTGATTTTTTCCCCTCAAGAGAACCACAGTTAGAATTACATTTGAACTATGATACCTTTAATATCTATCATAAAAGAAAGCATTATATTTTGGTATTACCCTATAACAATCCATAAAACAAAAATGATACTTAAAACTGTAATGGATGGCTATAGTGAGAATTCAATTAAGGCACAGTGTATCCAATCTCAGTATTTAACAGTTTTCTTGTAAACCTGAGACACAGATTAGCTTATTGGATTTTATAGCACCAAGAAGAGTTTTAAAAAATCATTTACATACGTCTTCCAAAAAGAGTGTTTTATAATTTTCAAAAACTAATAATTATGCCAACTTTCTAAATTGTTATAGATTTCAACAGAAGAAAATATTTATATGTAAAACATGAAATAGAATCTGCCTTTGGAATAAAAAATGTCTCTTTTTAGTATTTATTACAAAACACTTGGCTGCTTTCTCCTTAAATCTCACTGTATTATATCATAGTTAGGTGTGGTTCTGAGAAATCATTTACTCTCTAGCCAATTTTTTTTTTATAATAAAATCCCACATGAACCATTATTCTTGAGATAAGAGAGAAGCCATATGGTTAGAATGTATATTGTCAGTATTCTGCTTAGAGAAGCAAGAGAATGCTGATAAAATTTAACCTGGCATTAAACAACAACAAAAACTAATCAATGTGTTTCAATGAGCAAATTTTCATGATCTATCCCAAAATTACCAGGATCAATATTATTTGTGGATAACTATCAATATTAATCTTCATTTTTACTGGTTGTTTGCCAACGAAATTTAAGACAAATTTAAGGGATGTTTCTAAAAAATACGTCTTTTTCTCTAATTGTACTTTTTAAAATATTTAAATAAAATTAGAAAGCATGAAAAATTATAAGCATAATTCATCAAGTCCATTGTGAGCTGAACTCTAGTCACAGAGTTGATCAATGCTTTTTGTGTACTACACTTTATATTTCACATACTTTTTTTTTTTGCATTGATAAATCTAAATTACAATTCAGTAGACTACCAGCTAGTCTCCTCTATTAAACTGTGTACTCTTTGAGGATTAAAAATGCACATTTTTTCATTATTTCCAGCATTGTGCCTTGCATATAGAAATCATTCCATAAATGTTTGTTGACATAAATTTAAATCTTTGTTTAATAATGGAAAATTGGTTGTACTGATAGCAAAATATAAGTTTTTCTTTTATTTTTTTTTTGTAGTAGTGCTTTTTTTCTTTCTTCCCAGACAGAAATTCACATCAGTACTCCAGAGTGAGTATCTGTCTATAAGTAGGCATAATTACTGGAGTCATGAAAAATCAGTAAGAGATCCAGAGTAGAATCAAGTCAACAGCACAACAGAAAAAAAAAATGTGTTGGGGTTGACTGGGTGGCTCAGTCAGTTAAGCATCAGATTCTTGGTTTCGGCTCAGGTCATGATCTCAGGGTTCATGAGTTCGAAACCCACATTGGGCTCTGTGCTGGCAACGTGGAGCCCTCTTGAGATTCTCTCTCGCTTCCTCTCTCTCTGCCCCTCCCCTCTCCCACTGCCTTTCTCTCTCAAATAAACAAACAAACAAGCTTAAAAAATGTGTCTACTGAAAAAAAAAATCATCTGAGTCCTGGGTGGACAATATTGGGAAAGATGTAGGAGGTAAATTCATATGAAATACAGTGTTTAATAGATTGACAGTTAACTCTAATTTCTCTCCTAAGCTTTAGATTTCCAATTTTCTACTGGATATCTCTACCTAAACATTTTACAGGTTCTTCAACCTCAATATTAAAAAAAAAAAAAAAATCATCATTTGCTTCCCAATTTTGACCCTTTTCCTCTATGGTCTTGTTTGGGAAACACCAACACCACCTAGGAACTTCGTTCTCTACAACTCAGGTGTCACCTTTAACCAATTCAGCTTACTTGACCTCTTTAATATCTCTTTAATCCATCTCTTTTTCTGCACATTTCTTAAATTGGCCTTAATTCAGGTCTTTATTATGTGTTGCTTAGCTTACTACAAAGTATTTCTAAATTGTCCTCTTGGCTCCAGGTATGATGACTTCTTAATCCATTCACATGATCAGTGCAAGAGCAATCTTTCTATAGTTCAAATGTAACCTTCTGCTTAAACTTCCCTACAACAATCAATAAGATCTCAAATTCGATAAAAATTAATTTTATCACATTCAGTAAAATCTCAAATTCTTTGTCCACAACCTCTGACATGACCTTTGCAGCTACTGCCACCTTTATACTATCCTCAAACAATTACACTATACATCAGTCATAACTGAAGCCACATTTGTGCCTTGGAAAATTCTGTTCATTTTCTGGGAATACAGAAAACCCACATACTTTTTTCCCCACTTATTCTTCACCTAGACTGAACAAAAATATCTTTGAAACATCTCGTCAGCTTCCAAAGATATATGTTTCTCCTTACATATGCTCTTATAGAACTTTATAAATGCCTATAATTGCACTTATTTATTTAAATATGTATTTTCAATTTTATCGGTCTTCTCACTAAGAGTGAGCCTTTTAAAGACAATGAGTGAATGTAATCTTTGTGTCCACAATATACAGCAAAGTGCCTATAGGCACTCTATACACTGATGTCAGTGACTTCAAAACTATGCTGATAAATCATTTTCTTTAATTAACCTTTAAGTCCTCACTCTTCCTTCTATCTCCTCTGCATATTCACCATGTACCAGAACAACCAAAATCTCTAGGATTTTAATTTTAGACATTGAAAATCTGAAAACATAAATGTACATATCTAGTACCTATAAGAATATATATATATATATACATATATATGTATATATGTATATATACATATATATGTATATATATATGTATATATACATATATACATATGTATATATACATATATACACACAACACCATTTAACACACTGCTGCATAACTGTTTTTCACTTTTTGTGTATATATTTTTGTATATATATATTTTTTTCTAATTTAAAGATTTCAGATATGTTCTATGATTTGCCCTTTGTTAGATCTACATAATTAGGGTGACCATGCAAGGCAGTTTGCCTGGGAAAATATCTCAGCTAAAAGCCCAGAAGCATTTATTACTATATCTCCCTTCCACTCAAAATTATCTAAAGTTCAAGTTTAGATAATAAACATTTTGGTTATAAAATTAATACCAACTTAACTGCTATTTATTAGTTTTGAGTATGAACTAATGAAGAAATCACTAAATCTGTTGGCTCCACAGTGATACAAACTGCAAGTAATAAGACAGAAAAATGATTCAGAGAAGAAATGGTATTAAATGGATTGAACCAGGAATATGTATTGTAGACAAGTTATTATTATTTAAATGGAGTAAATAATTGGTGAAACAATTCAGAAGGGTAGACATTATGAGAAAAGTCTGTAATGTTGAACAATCTCAAGTGTTGATACTTTCTCTGATTTCAACGAATAACTTGATGTCTATAAAAATAAGAAAACTTTATTTTTCTTTACTAAAATTGCTTGTATTTTAATAGGAAATTATAACATACTGATAATATGGAAATAATGGTCTTTCATAAAGAAAATTAACTCTGATATAGAAAGTGATCTTTGTATCTGGACTATGAGGACATTAACGTACAACTTCTGAGTCTTACATTCTTTTCCACATTATATTAGTTTTGGTATCAAAACTTTGGAATAAAGAATACAAGTCATATAAAATTAATACTGAGCAAGAGCAAATGATCAAATTGTGTAATAATATTTTTTATGAAAGGTATAAAGGATATAGTATACAATTATGGCCTTTACTCTGGTTTCCATATTGCTAAGAAAATATTTTGAGACTTTTAAACTGAATAACTCTATAGATCAAAGATTTATACAAAGCTAGAACTAGCTGATTCATCAGAAAAATTTGTTAACCACAGAACGGATATTTATTTTTAAATAAATTATTTTCTATGGATCTAAGCCATGAAATGATGCAGGACTGTGTCTCAGAAGGTAACTCCCTTATAGTACAGCCTGGTCTCCTGGATTCAGTAGAAATATTTTCTCTTAGTGGTCTTCTGATATTTTTCAGGCAATTTTTTTTCAAACTTACAGGATTAATAAATGTATGGAAGTATGATTTTTTAAAACATAATTTAGTCTTGACACAATTTTTTGAGAAAAATAACTATTTTACTCCTTTGTTATACACACACACACACACACACACACACACACAGAGGAATTATAAACTTTACAATTTACTGCATTCCTCTTCAAGGTATGCTCAATATCGGGGCGCCTGGGTGGCTCAGTCGGTTGGGCGGCCGACTTCGGCTCAGGTCATGATCTCGCGGTCCGTGAGTTCGAGCCCCGCGTCGGGCTCTGTGCTGACAGCTCAGAGCCTGGAGCCTGTTTCAGATTCTGTGTCTCCCTCTCTCTGACCCTCCCCTGTTCATGCTCTGTCTCTCTCTGTCTCAAAAATAAATAAAACGTTAAAAAAAAAGGTATGCTCAATATAAATGTTATATAATATTAAGATAATATTTAAAGATGAATAAATATCTCTAAATCATTATAAATTATGCATTAAGGAAATGATTAGTAATTTTTAAACAATCTATTCTATTTAATCATCTCAGCACCAAATGTATATGTGTGTGCATATGTGAATGCATGTGTATGTGTCTGTGTGTGTATTAGATCAGTAATTATCCAACTACTGGAAGTCAGGGAGAAGAGTTCACAGATATGACCTTTACTTGCATCAAAGACCACAATATACTCTGAAGCCCTTTGTGCCACTATTCTAGACTCAAGAGGGCATACACTTTTCATGGATTTGGTACTTATAATTGCCTTCCTGAAAGGTAGAGGATTATTCTTCAGATGAGATATTGTTAGTAGATACAAAGTTTTCAAAAAATCTAGGTGGAGATTTAAACTTAGAATTGTTTAATTCTTCTCAGTGTAGGAGAAAGGTTACATCTTAGTATTCTAAAAAGATAAACACAGTTATCTAATTTCAAATTAATAATTTGAAGTTTGAGGGTTTTTTTATTATTTATTTTTGTATTCACCTGTCACTTACAAATATCAAGAGTGCAGCTAATCACAAAGAGGAAAGTCAACTCTAAGAACAAAATGAAGATGTTAGATCTATAAAGTTTATCCAAACTAATGACTCTGGTAAATTAATTGGGGTTATGTACTTTTTTGAGATCTCATTGAGGATGGCTCAATTTCTCATCTAATATTCTTCTCGTATCTCCTAACCACCACAGTCTATTTTTGAGGCAAGACGAATTTGAATTTCAGACTTAAAAAATCACTATAGAAAATTATATCTCAGACCTGTTAAAATTTAACACAAACTTTAAAGATTCCCATTCCACATGAAAGTAGAAAGTATTCCAATTTTTATAAGTAAAATTGGTTTGCATTTCTAACTTTATAAAAATATAACAAAAATTTATAAGAATAATTTAACCTATATGAGTCCCACAGAACATGTTTACTAGGGTTCAATTATTTAATCAGCTCCCTACATAAAGGCTGTAAATGATGGCATCGAGTGAACCAAACATTCTTGTAAATTTTCTTAGAATCTTCTAGCACCGATAACATGATTAAATATTTTGAGTCATCCATTCAATCTGAAGAAGATCTAAATACAGAGACATCACCTATATTTGACCAAGTAGTCCTGTCCAGACTTAATTACGGTGGAAAAATTCTATATGTCTGTAAAATCTACAGATTATTTTCCAATATGCCTAGGAAATCTAAACAATTTGAAGGCCTCAGATTATCCTTCTACAGAAAGCTTCTATTCTTCAACATCTTCTTTATTTATTTATTCCTCTTTTCTCGCTGAAGTTTTTTCACTGTGGGACTTCAGTCAACAAACCTAGCTTCACTATCTTTTCTCATTGAATCTAATCAATTATTACCATATAAAGGACAAATTCCACTTGTTCTTTAAATAAAAAGAAATTCACTATCCTTCAAATGGTATAATCTCATAAAAGCTAACAAATACTGTGTAAATGTTTATTAAAATTAATGCAACGTCATTCAATTTGCACTGATATAGCCCTGATATTTGCTTACAGTATCTAAATGTCATAATAAAAAGATCTTAACTAAAATACCATAATGGTACCAAAAGTTTTCTCAAGAGAATAGCTTGTCATTTAGTGTCATTTAATTATATGCCATTACTGTGCCAACTTTATGCACATTGTCTTACTTTACAATCACAATAATCTTGCAAACCAAGAAAAAACTGAGTGTCCAGGAAGTTAAAAATCTTGCCCAAGATCAGACAACTATTTTGTGATCGAATCAAGATTAAGTTACAGGCCTGTCTAGCTTGAATGGGTAAGATCTTTATCCAGTAGCATATATCCCTCTTTCTGAGAAATAAAATTAAAGATTGGTTATTGAATATGGAAAATTTTACTTACCTGATAAATATAAGACAACACCATATTAAGCATTTTTTACTACAATTAATTTGATTTATAATGTGGTTTGTTTCTATGTGATTACACAAATCACAATCCTTTAGAAGTGTGTATATGTATACGTGTGTGTGTTTGTGTGTATTTGTGGTAGATATAAGGACATGAACTAATGTGAGTACTTTTTTCTATGATATCATACAAATTTATGAGTCTTTTAGGTGTCTTGCAAACAACCCTATACCCTTTCCCTCCTCCATAACTACTAGAATTACCAAAATAACTAAGATACAAATTCAGGTTAATATTTGTGCTTTCTATCTATCTTCAGAATCCACAGGGATGTGACATTTAGGGAGGGGAGCACACAGCTTATAAAAGGAAAAAAAAAAACCTAAAATTCCAGTAATACATTTTACTACATTTGTAATGAAAATAGCCAAATCTTAAAATATGCATCTTTTTAGGTGGGTTTTTGACTAAAATGTGTCTTTAACACAATAGGCAGATGGTGATGTCAAAAGGCTTTTAATTATCTCATTATTTATGGTTTCAATTTACTATAAAATATTCTTTTAAAGAAAAAGAAAAATGAGTTTGTTGTACTAGGATAAGGCTGAGATCAGCTTAGAATGCATGAGTCAGACTGTATCTGACCAAGATGAATTGCATCTTCTTGATGCTTTATAGCCAAATGGAATACTCCCTCCACGTGAGCTCCTGGCCTGTCTCCACAAACTATAATAGTAGGAATTAAAAGAAAAATTGAGAATTCTTAGATATATTTCTCAACATTTTATAGATGTGCTACCCTTTTAACTAAATACACTATATTACTGAGGATTCCCTTTAATTGTTTCTTGTTGGAGTGCATGCGTGTTACCCCAGCAACCCTCACACGCCCCACATATATATGCAAAAGAAAAAAACAGCTTATTAAATATATCTTTCTAGAACTGTTTTAGCACCAAATAATGTTGGATGGCACTGAGAATGGAAATATAATCATTTAAACAAATTTGGTGTATTTGCATACTGGTAACATTTTACATAAATTTACTTAAACAGAAAATGAAACAGAAAATGTGAATATTATAGAGAACTGTGGATTAATCCCCCTTTAAATGACTAAAAGTTATTTGAAAGTAGACAATATTAAAAAGGTTTCAAGGGACCTGATCTTTTACAAAATAAGTATCTCAACTATATGTCCTTTAATGTAACCTAAGAATAACATATTACAAATCACACACACAAACTTCACATATATAAATTTGGCAGCCATCTAAAGAATGTATTCGTATTTCTATTCTAGGAATTACACTGCATGACTATAAATACAAAACATTGGCATCTGTGTAAATTATTTCTAAACAGCAGTTTGGAAGAAAATACCACAGCTGTTGCTGTAGATATTTGTGTATATGTATTTGTGTGAAGGAGGGGTGTAAGACAGAAAATGCTAATACTCAATAAATTATCTAGAAATAATGTAAATTTTTAGAAAGAGTACCGAAGTAAAAGTTAAAAATGAGCTCCACGTTCTAACCTTGCAGTTTTATGTACTTGAGCAGCCACTTAATATCTCTGAGATTCATTCATTTTTCCAGTTGGAATAAAATATATCTGAGATCCTACTGTCTTGTAAAATCCGGACTATGTAAGAGTCATACACACCTCAGCTTTTTTTTTTTTTTTTTGAAGGCACTATAGGCACTACTGAATATGGAAAAAAATCCAAAAAAGAACTGCCAATAGGTGTTAAGAAACCATAAACAAACAAACAAACAAAAAAGGAAAAAAAACAAAAACAAAAAGAAACAAATATCAAACAAGAATTATTCATTTCTTACAGGTTGGTTACAAAGCTGTTTCAAATATATTTCCAACTAAATTTGGATTACCACTTAAAAATGGCACCACTAGGGGTGCCTGGGTGGCTCAGTCAGTTAAGTGTCCAACTTCAGCTCAGGCCATGATGTCACACTTCGTGGGTTCAAGCCCCGTGACAGGCTCTGTGCTGACAACTCAGAGCCTGGAGCCTGCTTTAGATTCTGTGTTTCCCTCTCTCTCTGCCCCTGCCCTGCTCGTGCTCTGTTTCTCTCTCAAAAATAAATGAAAACATTTAAAAAAAATTCAAAAGTAAGAAAATACTTAAAAAGTCACCACTCTTCTAGTGGTGCCTGGGTGGCTCAGTTGGTTAAGCATCCGACTCTTGATTTTGGCTCAGGTAATGGTTTTATGATCTGTGAGATTTAGCCCCATGTCGGACTCCAGGCTGACAGCATGGAGCCTGCTTTGGATTCTTTTTCCTTTCTCTCTGCCCCTCCCCTACTTGGTCTGTCTGTCTGTCTGTCTCTCTCTCTCTCAAAATAAATAAACATTAAAAAATATTTAAAATACCAAGCGTTCATAGATCAATGTCAGTTAAAATGAGTGCTTGTCAGAAAAAATGTGTATGCTTTTCATTCATGTTTGGTGATGTAATATTCTTCTATTTAACACCTTCTACATAGAGGTTTTCACCAGGCTGGTTAATACTTATTGCTCTGACAAAGCTAAGAGACTCTTAAAAACTGAGAACAAACTGAGGGTTGATGGGGGGTGGGAGGGAGGGAAGGGTAGGTGATGGGCATTGAAGAGGGCATCTTTTGGGATGAGCACCGGGTGTTGTATGGAAACAAATTTGACAATAAATTTCATATATTAAAAAAAACTGAGAACAAACTGAGGGCTGATGGGGGGTGGGAGGGAGGGGAGGGTGGGTGATGGGTATTGAGGAGGGCACCTTTTGGGATGAGCATTGGGTGTTGTATGGAAACCAATTTGACAATAAATTTCATATATTTAAAAAAAATACTTATTGCTCTGTTAAGTGGTTCTGTGAGGTTGGGTGAAAGGAACATTGAACTGTGAATCAAAAAATACTAGGTTATAGCTTCAGTCAGCTTACCTAACTATAATTACCCTCTGCTGCCTTAAATTTTCTCATTTGGATAAACAAACAAATTGCAGTAATTAATCTCTAAGGACTCTATCAGTTAAACTTGCATACCTAGAAAGAACATGATTTGGAATTATAAATATTATACACATAGGATATACATATATTCACCTATATATGATATAACTATCACTCAACTTACTATGTACTGAGATCCCCCCCCCCAAATAAGCCCATTATAAACCTTTTATAAACCTGTCATTATTTAACAATTTGGGATCTTTATAACTTTCACTCACTCACAACTTATCTAAAGCAAAACCCATGGGGCACCTGGGTGGTTCAGTTGGTTAAGTGGCTGACTTCAGCTCCGTCATGATCTCACGGTTTGTGGGTTCAAGCCCCACATGGGGCTCTGTGCTGACAGCTTGGAGCCTGGAGCCTGCTTCAGAATCTGTCTACCTCTCTTTCTGCTCCTCCCCTGCTTGTGCTCTCTCTCTGTCTCTCAAAAATGAATAAACGTTAAAAAATTTTCAAAAACAATAAAGCAAACCCACACCAGAATGAAAAATAACAAAGACCTCTCTAACTATTAAAGGGAGTTTCTTCAGTTAGGCAAGGGCACATGGACATTCCCTGGAGTGATTATTTTGGATCAAATTCTAGTGACATGTGCCTTCATGTCACAGGTTTGGGAGGTTGCCTAAGGCCTCTGTGGACACTGCATCCTATCATCCTGAATTTAACAAAAGAAAATACTGACCATTCAAAGTTAGAGCACAAAAGCAAAGAAGAAGTTATGTCACATTACACTGATGTGATTCTTCTGATCCTAGCATGTTATTTTATTCCTTAGGGACAGAAGAAGCACCATATAGTTAACTTTTGTTTCCTCAAAACCAATAGGAAGTTAAGCTAAATTTGGAGCATCATTGGGAATTTCCAGGACTTTGTTAAAAAAGATACAGTTAGTGTAATTAAAGTCTTCACATGACAATTTGTACACATGGTTCAGGTGGAATTCTGATACCCAACTATCCAAGCAGAAAATAAAAAGTAAAAACAGCAGAAGCTTTATGGAACTTGATGAAATACCAAAGAAGAAAGCAGAGTAAGATAACTTCAAGGTAGTATTAAAAAACATTCTATATGTCCTGACAGGAAAGCCAGGGCAAACTGAAAATCAATAATGACTGATTATGGCAGATAAAATAGGACATGCTATGAGAGTATTTCTTCTACCTTCTCATCTATAAAAACATGGTGGAACCAAGGATTCATAGGAGCCATAAACTGTCAAAATGTTATATATGTTCTCTGTTTTACTATATAAGCACTGTCATAATAACTAATTTATACTAGTAGTTGTACATAAAGTATTTTAATTTATGTTATATAACTAAATCATAATTTTTCTTTTAATTCACTGCGAAGATTACTTTACTATTTATACAAAGAGCAACTGCTTTATGGTGATAGCTTCCCTCATTGCACATATGAAGCCTAAGAAAGGTAATCTCGTAAGTCTCATAAGTAATGGATTTAAATCAAACTTTTTCTAGTCAATCTTTCTTGTTTATATACTTATAATTTTCTATTTTTTCTAATTTTTCTCTTCATCTCCTTTTCTGTTCTAATTACTTTAGAATCTATTACTTCATATAATTCTAGAAATTGTCACCTATAAATTCTAGTCTTTACCTACTGTCATATTACCTGACTTCCTCTCTCAAAAACAAACAAAAAAAACCCACATCAATTTAATATCCTTAAGAACACCCCAATGCTTTCTCTCACATTTACCTTTTATTTGTAATTTGATCTTTCTCAGGTATAGAGGAAAAAAAAAACTTGAGTAAAAGTGTTTTCCATTGAAATCACAACAAATGTGTCTTTGGGTTGTGTGCACTGTGACCAATGCTATGTAGAAGAAAAATGAGATTAATTAAATCTCTTGTGCTGTCCTTTGTGTTCAAATAAATAATTCTTTTTCAGCTCTTGATGTTTATGCTTTTGAATAACATTGAAGGACTTGCAAACTACCACTTAGTGCTCGTAGGCTTGGCACTTCCAACTGATTGTAGGTGTCTTACATCATACCTTAATTTCCCATGGTTGGTCTCCAAAATAATCTGAAATATTTAAAAGTACATTTAGTACTGGCTTTACATGTTGTGCTTTATGGAACATAAATGAAAGAAATAAATGAAACACTAACAACAAAATAAAAATAAATGAAGAAATAAATGAAACACAAACAACAAAAGCAGATGAATGAGACACAACCAGATGTACATATCTGGAGTAGGAGTAGGGAGGGATTGGTGTAAAGAGTAGACTGTATTCCATCAATATCTTCTGACATTAGTTTAAAAATACTTCATTCAGTGAATACCCTACCATGATTTAATTTTTTAACTTAAAAAAATAGAAAAAAAAAGTTTATTTGACACATGTGGCTATTAAAAAGGGAAGGGAAAAATCAAAGGGAACACAACCTTACATTAGAGGGAAAACAACAACAACAACAACAACAAAACTCTTTCCCTATCAATAGATAGTGGCAAGTATACTGTGCCTCCTCTTATTAGACATGCCCCAGGATAAACACTCTTGCATCATTAATGGTACTTAAAGACTGTGTTAAAATAGTTTATTGTGTTTTAATGTTGCATAAAAACCATATTAATTAGGCCTGAGTATTCAACAAAGCTCATAGAACTCGGACCTGCCATTGTTGTTACCTGGCTGGAATACTGAGAAAAAGAAAAAAAAAAAATACATGTTTAAAATCTAGGGTTCTCTCCTGCCATAGTAAATATTCTTAAAATAATTTTAATTATTTTGAAGCATATTCTAATTTTAACATTTTTTATTTATTTTTGGGACAGAGAGAGACAGAGCATGAACGGGGGAGGGGCAGAGAGAGAGGGAGACACAGAATCGGAAACAGGCTCCAGGCTCCGAGCCATCAGCCCAGAGCCTGACGCGGGGCTCGAACTCACGGACCGCGGGATCGTGACCTGGCTGAAGTCGGACGCTTAACCGACTGCGCCACCCAGGCGCCCCTTGAAGCATATTCTAATTTTTAGCCCCCTAGATAAAGATATATTCTACTAGACTTACATGAAATTTATATTTCACAAGCACATGCAAGTTAAAAATTTCAAGAGGTAACAATGTGTCTGGATTTGGTAGAACTCAGACTCTGGGTATATAACTAGATAACTAGATAACTAGATATTATAGTTATAAGTAAACATTGATGTTATAAGTAAACATTGATCATGGATTTTCTTTTTCTAATTATTAATGATCCCATTATATTATTTTCCCTCAAAGATGAACCCTAGAAACTTTAGTTGTGATATTCAGATAATTTAGTGCAGTATAATTAAAGAAAGAAATACATTTTCCCACTCAAAGTAAGTATTGTTCACAAAAAAGCATTACTTTATATTTATTAAAAGACTTTTAAATAAACGATTAATAAAAATATATTATAATATATCATCACTGGCATGCATCATGAGTTTATCTCCCCCAAATAGTAATGTACTCAGTTGATTTATTGATTTGTCTTATAGTTCTTTCTTTACTATGAGGTCAATCATCCTCTCCCAGTCTATGATTATGATCTCTTCTTGTTTTTTTTTTTTATTATTTTTTTTAACATTTACTTATTTTTGAGACAGAGAGAGACAGAGCATGAGCAGGGGAGGGTCAGAGAGACAGGGAGACACAGAATCTGAAACAGGCTCCAGGCTCTGAGCTGTCAGCCCAGAGCCCGATGTGGGGCTCGAACTCACGGACCGTGAGATACGATCTCTTCTTGTTGAACTTGACCCATGCAGTCTGGAATCAGTAAGACTGTACAACTTTTGTATTAACTCTTCCTTTCATCAGCAACTGCCATTCCTTCTGGATCCAGATGGTTGGTTTACGGTAAACATTTGACTGATACTAAGCTATCAAAACAGATTTTATAACCTAAGTATTTAAATATGGGACCAAAAAAAAAAAAATGTTATCTGGCCATGATGAATTTTACTGTGAGGAGAAAAAAGGGTGAGAACTAACACTTTCCAGCAGCAATAATGGACTGGTCTGCAAAAACAAAACAAAACAAAACAAAATAAAAACAACAAGGAACCATAAATTGAGAATAGGTATGAAGGATGAAGAAACAGTTTGAGATCAGAAAGAACCTAGAAGACATCAACTGAGTGAGAGAGAAAACCGCCCCCCCGCCCCAGTATCCCAATTTCCTTTAGAGTCAGCTGTGCTTTCAGTAATTGTGTTTCATTACATTCATTGTATCCTTAGAATGAAATCACTTTTCTAGATCTTCACTAAATGGTTTGTATTCCCTATAACCAAACTAAGGCTAAAATTACAAGGTACCATCAGAATAACAGCATGCTGTTTGACTACTGTGAGGCTCATTTGTATATGGATTCCTGCAGTTTGGTGTGATTATGTAATCAATAGAAAGTTGATATTGATCTTTCATTTTGGTTGTTTGAACATGTTTAAAACTTTCACTGCTTGAATAGAAATATGTAAAGAATTATAAATCTGACTTAATAAGTAATTTTTAGTTAGAGTTTTGGGGGGAAATAAAGATGGAATGTAGATCAATCTATAAACTATAACGTGCATACCTATATTAATAATTCATTGTAATTTGAGTGGTTCTATCAAGATGTTCATGGTCTCCATGCCACTCACCTTCTATAAACCTCAACTCTGCCATCAGAGATGATTAAAGCAGGAACCCTCAGCTCTTCATTTTCCTGCAAAGCCCCCACCAATCCTCACAGCTTTATAACAATTATTTCCTGTTTCTTAATTGGTCCTGTAAATGTTTTTGATGATTTCAATATATGTGGAAATGATGCTTCCAATTTTGTTATATCATCATTTCCTGATCTCATCCCTGTCAATGCTGTCATCCCCAAAGCCTCCGAAAGTATTTACTTCAGTGGTCATAAGACAGGTTTTGCTAAGCAAGTTTTGATTGTTCTAGAACTCACAGATTTTTTCACTGTTTTTCACCTATTTTGTTCTTATGCCCTCCAGATATGGCTTATTTTCAATGGCTTATTTTTTTATTAAAAAAATTGTTTTTACTGTTTATTTATTTTTGAAGGAGAGAGAGACAGAGCATGAGCTGGGGAGGGGCAGAGAGACAGAGGGAGACACAGAATTTGAAGCAGTCTCCAGGCTCTGAGCTGCCAGTACAGAGCCTGACATGGGGCTTGACCTCATGAGCTGTGAGATCATGACCTGAGACAAAGTTGGGTGCCTAACCGACTGAGCCACCCAGGTGCCCCTCAATGGCCCATTTTTCTAATAACATCCTCGTATACCTCCTCAACTTCCTTTCCAAACGCTCTCTCCACACATCATGCTGACTTTAAAGTCATGGCTGTCTAATACCAATTTAGCTCTTACTACTACAAGCAATTCAACTGAATTTCCTTAGTCAATTCATTCTTTAACTCTCTCTAATTGCACAGCTTCTCCTTCATCCTCAAATACCCACTAACTCTTCTCTCCTTGCTGTCAGCCCATGAATTAGCCTTTGAAGCAATTAGAAGAGAATTGATACATACATTCCACCACCTTCCTATTATACTGATGATTTTGAAAAGGCATCTACAGATATCCTCTCCAATTAAATGCCTCTTCTTTCCTGACTACCTAGAGATATCGGTCTTGCAAGTGACTCCTTTCTCCTGAAACATGAGTTTTTCTTCATACTTCATTATCATCAGCCTACAAAGATGGTACAGTATTTTCCATCTTAAATTTAAAAACAAAATACAGCCCCCCAAAAGTTGCATACAAAAGTGCCTGAAGTAAATTTAATGTTATAATTCCAAAGAGTAAGTTGAACTGAATTCTTCAAATAATAAGAAATAAGTCACAGCAAAATAAAAACTGTCAGGCTGTGAAAATTATTCATAACTCACCTCATCCCCTTAGTACATGTTTTACATTACATTCACATACCGGTAAATTTTTGTATAAACTAGCAGGGAGTGATTTCAGAATAAGCATTTTGTAGAAATATAAATAACATAAAAGTTGGGTACAGATATTGAGCAATTTATAGGTCATAAAAGGAAGATGTCACATTATACTCCAATGCCTCTCCTTTTACTTTGCTGAACTAAGATAATGTGGTTAATTTAATTTGACTTAGAACTTATATATGTGCTTAGAGTCCTCTGTGATGTTGGTTACACCTACAGACTTGATAAAGCAGTTTTTATTCATTTAAAGCTGGTGACCAATGTAAGTAGCATATTTTTATGTATCCCTGTTGGTCTTGATAATTTTTTTTTGATAAGTGAGTATAAAAATAAAGATATAAAATAGATATGGAACACAATTCACATTCTAAAATCTGAATTCAGAAATAACATATTACTTGCTGACCTCAGTATTTCTCTTACTTAATACATTATTTTGTTCTCATACATTATCTTTGTATGCCAAATACAATTAAAAGGGAAGATATATATGCTCAGAAATTACATAATCAGACACTGTAAATTTTCCAAGTTATTTCCAAAGATTTTAGAGCTTTAAATAATATAGAATCATATTCCATTCCCATTTTCAAAGGTATTTAATAGCTGAATAGAAAATTTACTATAATTTTGTATTTTAATGAATTTCCCATAGTAAGTACGGATTGTGTCTGAAGAACACAAATAAGGTTTGGTAAAAAGCCTTCCGAAGAACTTCTATTTTCTGGTTCTGCATGTAATTCTTTAAAAGAATTTTAAAAATTGATAAACCTCTACCCAGACTTAGCAAAAAGAAAAAGGACCCAAATAGATAAAATCATGAATGAAACAAGAGAGATCACAACCAACACTACAGAAATGCAAACAATTATAAGAGAATACTAGGAAAATTATATGCCAAAAAATTGGGCAATCTGAAAGAAATGGACAAATTCCTAGAAACTCAAAAATCACCAAACTGAAACAGGAAGAAATGGAAAATTTGAACAGACCCATAACCAGCCAATAAATTAAATCATCAATCAAAAATCTCCCAACAAACAATGGTCAGATGGCTTCCCAGGGGAATACTACCAGACATTTAAGGAAGAGTTAATACCTATTCTTCTCAAAGAAGAATAGGTATTAACCTACCACCGTCCCCCCCCAAAAAAAAGAAAAAAAAATAGAAGGAAAATTTCCAAACTCATTCTATGAAGCCTGCATTGCCTTGATTCCAAAACCAGACAAAAACCTACTAAAAAGGAGAATTACAGACCAATATTCCTGATGAACATGGATGCAAAAATTCTCAAGATATTAGCAAATCAAAAACAGTACATTAAAAGAATTATTCACAATGATCGAGTGGGATTTATTCCTTTGCTGCAGAGCTGGTTCAATATTTGCACATCAATCAACATGATACACCACATTAATAATAATAATAATAATAATAATAATAATAATAATAATATAGGAATCATGATCCTGTCAACAGATGCATAAAAAGCATTTGACAAAATACAGCATACATTCTTGATAAAAACCCTCTACAAAGTAGGGATAGATGGAACATATCTCAACATCATAAAGGCCATATATGAAAGGCCCATAACTATTATCATACTCAATGGGGAAAAACAGAGAGTCTTTCCCTGGTCAAGAACAAGACGAGGATGTCCACTCTCACCCTTACTATTTAAAATAGCACTGGAAGTCTTACTCTCAGCAATCAGACAACAAAGAGAAATAAAGGCATCCAAATCAACATGGAAGAAGTCAAAGTTTCACTCTTTGCAGATAACATGATACTCTATGTAGAAAACCTGAAAGACTCCACCAAAAAATTGCTAGAATATATGAATTTAGCAAAGTGGCAGGATACAAAATCAATGTGCAGAAATGTTGCATTTCTATACACCAATAATGAAGCAGCAGAAAAAGAAATCAAGGAATTGATTCCATTTGCAATTGCATTAAAACCAATAAGATAACTAGGAATAAACCTAACTAAAGAGTTAAAAGTTCTGTATTATCAAAATTATAGAACATTTATTAAAGAAATTGAAGAGGACACAAAGAAATGGAAGAGCATTCCATGTTCATGGATTAGAAGAACAAATATTGTTAAAATGTATTAACATTTTATGTTTAACATAAATATATTAACATTTAATGTTTTAATGTATTACCCATAGCAATCTACACATTTAATGCAATCCCTATCAAAATACCATGAGCATTTTTGCAGAGCTAGAACAAACAATTCTAAAATTTGTTTGGAACCACAAAAGACCTCGAATAGCCAAAGCCATCCTGAAAAATAAAAACAAAACTGGAGGCATCATGATTCTGGATTTCAAGCTTTATTACAAAGCTTGTAGTCATCAGGACAGTAGATAACCAGCACAAAAACAGACACACAGATCAATGGAACAGAATAGAGAACCAAGAAATGGACTCACAACTATCTATATAAGTCAACTGATCTTTGACAAAGCAGGAAATAATATCCAATGGAACAACGACAGTCTCTTCAACAAATGGTGCTGGGAAAACTGGATGGAAACATGCAGAAGAATGAAAGTGGACCCACTTTCTTACACCAAACACAAAAATAAATTCAAAATGGATGACAGACCTAAATGTGAGACAGAAAGCCATCAAAATCCTAGAGGAGAACACAGGCAGCAACCTCTTTGACCATGACCACAGTAGCTTCTTACTGAACTTCTTACTAGACACATGACCAAAGGCAAGGGGAACAAAAGCAAACATGAACTATTGGGACTTCATCAAGATAAAAAGCTTCTGCACAGTTAAGGAAACAATCAACATAACTAAAAGGCAGCCTACAGAATGGGAGAAGATATTTGCAAAAGACATATCTGAAAAAGAGTTAGTATTCAAAATCTATAAGGACCTTCTCAAACTCAACATCCCCCCCAAAACAATAACCTGGTTAAGAAATGGACAGAGACATGAGTAGACATTTTTCCAAAGAAGACATGCAGAAGGTTAACAGACATATGAAAAGAGGCTCATCACTCATCATCAGGGAAATACAAATCAAAACCATGGTGAGATACCTCCTCACACCTGTCAGAATGGCTAAATTTAGGGGCACCTGGGTGGCTCAGTCGGTTGAGCGCCGACTTTGGCTCAGGTCATGATCTCGCGGTCCGTGAGTTCGAGCCCCGCATCGGGCCCCTGTGCTGACAGCTCAGAGCCCGGAGCCTGTTTCAGATTCTGTGTCTCCCTCTCTCTGACCCTCCCCCATTCATGCTCTGTCTCTCTCTGTCTCAAAAATAAATAAACGTTAAAAAAAATTAAAAAAAAAAAAGAATGGCTAAATTTAATAACACAAGTAGCAACAGGTGTTGGCAAGATTTGGCAAAAGGTGAATTTTCTTTCATGGTTTGTGGGAATGCAAACTGGTGCAGTCACTCTGGGGAATAGTATGGCAGTTCCTCAAGAAACTAAAAATAGACCTACCTTATGATCCAGCAATTACACTATTAGGTATTTACCCAAAGGATAAAAAATTACAAAGTCAAAGGGTACATGCTCCCCAATGTTTATAGCAGCATTATTAACAATAGCTAAACTATGCCAAGAGCCCAAAGGTCCACAGACTGATGAATGGACAAAGAAGATATGGTATACACATGCAAAGGAATATTACTCATCAAAATGAATGAAATCTCTGCATTTGCAATGACATGGATGGAGCTAGAACGTATTATAAGTAAATAACTCAACCAGAAAAAAGACAAATACCACGATTTCACTCATATGTGAAACTTAAGAAACAAAAAAGATGGCAATATGAGAAGGTGGAGGAAGAGAAGAGAGGAAAACAAATCACTAGGATATAGAACAGACGAAGGGAGGTGGGTGGGAGATGAACTAGATGGGTGATGGTTAGTAAGGAGGGAAGCTGTGATGAGCACTAGGCGTTGTATATGTGATGAATCACTGAATTCTACTCCTGAAACCAATATTGCACTGTATGTTAGCTAAAATTTAAATTAAAAAAAGGAAAAATATTAAAAAGAAAAACAAAGTATTAAATATATAGACTTGACTGACTGTTAACCATATAAGGTAAGCATATATTACTTCCTAAGAAATCCACTCTTTGTGCCAGTGATTTATCTCTTTCTAACAGATTAGATATAATATAGCCTATACAATTCTTTTCCAGCATTTTTATTATGAATTGGATGGTTGCTTGAAAAGATAAATTAAAAGGCACATTTTGACATAACTTTAGCATCTTTTTCATCTGATTTCCTTCAATGACATGTGTTTACTTAAGAAAAATATATGTATAAAATTATAGCTCTGATTTATGTTTATCATACTTATGCACACGGTTTTAAATATTTTCCAAATAACCTTTTGAAATATGTTATTTGATATTTAACAGTTGAAAATACTTCAGAATATTAAAATTCATAGTACCACTTTTAGTATATAGATTTAATTAACTTAATTTCCCCATTTATAAATATTAATAATGATAATAGAACTGTTTAACTTTTCAATCTATGATTCAAATCTTCATTGCGTCTGCCTTAAGGGTACTATTAAAGCATTATCTGTACTTAATTGGTCTCTACTTCTAAATCTATCTTATGCAATCCTCCCCATATTAAAATCCTTTAAAGAACCAATCCATTAAAAAATATTTTGATTGAACTAGTTTCTTATCAACTACTGCCTTCCTAATGTCTTTAAACTTAAGTTTAATCTTTATGTGTCACTCTGGATTCCAAAACCTCTCTAATTAAATCAAACTTCTGAGGGAAACTATATCTTCCAACACTAAAACATATCAGGGTTTCATGTCTTTAGCCCCCGCTCTTACCACTTCCCTGTTTTATTTAGTGTCCCACCATTACCTTAACCACACCCATTCTTGAAACAAACTCAGTCCCTGTTTTTTCATGAAGCACCTCTTCTCTACCATGATAGGCAGCATTTTCTCTTCTTCTGGCTCCTTATGAACTATCAGAAGATCTGGGAATACACATTATGAATTTGTTAATTGTTTTTAATTTTTCCCATCTACCCCAATCTAATTTAAAAAGCATTGAGATCAGATAATGTGTTATTTATTTTCAAATATATATTATCATATATTAGGACTTTATTATATATTTGTAATATATAATAGCATATATTAGGACTTGGTCAAAGTTAAATAGTATTAATCATCTAATTAATCTGTATTTTGATGAATCTACTTTTTAATACTCAGTTTTCATGTGTGATTTGATTTCTAATGTCACTAATGATATATTCACCTAAACATTTTAATTTGTTAGAAAGTATTTTAATAATAAATATAACTCTAAAATTGAGACTCTTTCGCTTATGATGATATTACTCTGTTACTATAAGATAAAAACAACTATTTGTATCAATCATTCACTACAAAAGGAACAATAAACAGATTTTAATTATAAGAATGATGAATGACTTCAACAACTGTCAAAGTTAAACAAGTTTTACTAAAAGTAAATTAGATCTAAGTGCATCACATATGTCTTGATTCTAATACTGAATGAAAAGAATTCTTTAAAAAAAATTATAGAGGGGTGCCTGAGTGGCTCACTCGGTTAAGTGTCCGACTTTCGCTCAGGTCATGATCTCATGGTTTGTGAGTTCGAGCCCTGCATTGGGCTCTGTGCTGACAGCTCAGAGCCTGGAGCCTGCTTCTGATTCTGTGTGTCTCCCTCCCTCTCTGCCCCTCTCCTGAACGTGCTCTGTCTTTGTCTCAAAAATAAATAAACATTAAAAATTATATAGAAGGCTTCATGTTATAGTACCAAGACTCCTTACTCTACTGTGAGTCTACTGTGACACTGAATAATGTTTTGGTAGGGATTACAGAATTAGCTCATTACACTGTACAAAACCTATCTCAGAGAAGATACTGACTTTCTTGTTGGTTGTAAGTAGCTATAGTGAATAGATCCATCTAAAGAAATACTCTTACAAAGTTAAAATTATCACCAATCTAATCAGCAATTCACATATAAGTATCAATCCAAAAATATGTAATCATTCATACGCAAAGTAGTATAAAACACTGGGGCAAAATTCACTTTCAATTTCCCAAGCAGTCCTTTTCCACTACTAGTGACTTGCTATAATGACTTCTTTTTCCACTTTCAGTTTTGTTTTTGTATCTTTAACATGGGTTTTACTTTGTGATTGTAGTTGGTTTTTTGTTTGTTTTTTTGCTGAAACCACTAAAATCTCAGGTAGTCCTAAACACAGCATCTATTAATTTGAGATTTGGTAAGTAGTTGTGTACTAGTGCATTTGGGGCTATACTGTCTTACAGGACATTTTATTTTCTAAATTAGTCTTGCAAACCAGAGCCTTTCTGAAAACACAGGAAACTGCTTTTCAGTAAATGAGTGAAAAGTGTGGACATTTCACAGAAGAACCAGACAATACAGTGATGCTTATCATTAATTGAATCAATTAAAGTTCTAGATATTTCTTGGGATGCTAGTTCTGCAGATCAATTTGATAATACTTAAGGACACACAGAAATTATGTTGAAATGAGACACATATTTCTATTCTAAAGAGAAAAAAATAGACACAGCTAATTTCACCATTATGTTATACTATCTAATTATTAAAATATAACTGTCAATTTAGGGTTACTAAGACTACTTTAAAGTAAAAAAAAAACACAAAGAAACGAATTTAAGGAAAATTAAATAATTCTGCTGTGACCACATAGCTCATAGAATATCTGTTTCCAGAAGTAAGGCAGCTTTCCATTGAAGAATTTGTTCAGCTGAAATGCCTCAAACTTTATTAGGCAAAAACCAACCTTAAGTTGAATGTACTAAGCTCATCAAGGGATCTTGGATTTGGAACATACTTTTTACTATTCACTAAAATATATTTTATTAAACTAAGGTTGATACTATGTTATGAGTCTATATCTAAGATGTTTTGATAACCAAGAAAATTTTTGTTGTATTCAGTACAGGCAAACATTGTTGAAGACATATATTATCCAACTAGATCATATGTTCTGTCATCTCTACTTCTCCTCTGAGTTTTTACATGTAGAACTTTATCTTCATCATTTAGGTCTCATGCTATACTTACATTTCTTTAACAATGGCCTTAATAATTTTCTAAGCTAGAAGAGCCATGTATTCTCATAGCATACTACTTTAGTTATATCTCTCACTGTAATATAAATACATATTAGAATCAAGAGAGGATTGTCTTCCAACTGTACCTCCATGAAATTTTGGATAAACATTCCATTAGGGGATCTTTCACTCCCTAAACCTTTGACCCTTGTCCACCTTGATTGATAGAGTCATTGTTGCAGTGGGAATGTCACAGATTGCAAACATGCCATTTCCCCAAGATGGACTGGAACACATAATAGACGAATAACCTCAGCTCAAGCCTATTTGGTTCCACTGGCCCCTTTTTATCTACTGGGAATTCAGGAGATATAATATATAATATATCGTTTGTTTGGATGTAGGGTGACCAACCATCTTGGTTTGCCTAGGACTATATTGATTTTAGCACTGCAATACCTGTGTCCCAGGAAACCTCACGATCCTAGACAAAGTGAGACAGCCGGTCTCCATATCTGGATGGAAAATACTTTGTTTTTTTTTTTGTTGTTGTTGTTGTTTGAATTTGAAACACCATTTAAAAAATCGTATCATCTGATATTTTTGAAAGTCAGGATTTTCAGTCTTTTTTGAAAATGCAGATTTGGCACTTTTGATGATCACTTTTATGTTAACTTAGCTAGTCTATAGTCCCCATTATTCAATCAAGCACTAATCTAGGTGTTGCTGTGAAGGTATTCTGTAGATCTAATTGGCATTAACACTTAGTTGACTTTAAGTAAAGGAGATCATCCTGGATATTCTTGGAGTGCTTTGTCCAATCATTTAAAAGAATTTAAAAGCAGAATTGAGGTTTTCTGAAGAAGAAATTGTCTGTGAACAGTAGTAACAGCTCATGTCAGAGTTCCTGTCTGCCTTTCCTGAGAGCCTGCTCTAACAGATTTCAAACTTACTTAGCCATCCCTCCACAATCACATAAGCAATTCCTTACAGTAAATCTCTCTCTCATTTAGATAGGTAGCAGGTAGGTAGGTAGGTAGGTAGGTAGGTGGATTGATTCTATTGGTTCTCACAAACTCACCATGGAAATGACAGTATATTTTGCTAATATATTCATTCAAAAACTTTTTAATGTTTTTATTTATTTTTGAAGGAGAGAGAGTGACAGGGCATGAGTGGGGGAGGAGCAGACAGAGAGGTAAACACAGAATTTGAAGTAGGCTCCAGGCTCTAAGCTGTCAGCACAGAGCATGATGCGGGACTTGAGCTCATGAACTGTGAGATCATGACCTGAGCTGAAGTCAGATGCTCAACCAACTGAGCCACCCAGGTGCCCATAATATTTCTATTTAAATATATTATATACTGCCTCCCAACTTCATAACTAGAGATTGAAATGGAAAAGAGTTAGAGATAACAAATGTTGAGCCATAAACACAAACTATTAAGTGCTAAGATAGTAAAATAATATTATAGATTATGCAACACTTCTGGCAATTTTTTGGAAGCAGATAGAAAGGAAACGTTTAAATTTTTTTAAACATTTATTTTTGAGAAAGAGACAGAGTGAGTGTGTGTGGGGGAAGGGTCAGAGAGAAAAGGAGACACAGAATCTGAAGCAGGCTCCAGGCTCTAAGCTGTCAGCACAGAGCCTGATGTGGGGTTCAAACTTAAGAACTATAAGATCATGACCTGAGAAAAAGTTGGATGCTTAACTAAGTGAGCCACATAGGTGCCCCAAGAATTTAAACTATTCATTAGAGTTCTAGGGAAAAAAAAGTAAGACAGTGGATATTCTCAAGAAAAGGATCTTGCAGCAGACTTGCAATCAGAATTGCAAGAAAGAGAGAACTTAAACATGGAGAATCTGACAGACATGTTCTATCCTTGAAAAATCATGAATAACAGCCAGACATGTAACAAAAAAACCTCACAAAACAAAGATATCACTTGGAAGAGGTGTTTCTTGGTGTGTGTGTGTGTGTGTGTGTGTGTGTGTGTGTGTGTACTTTTTAAAAACCACATTCATATTCAGAGACAGCCATTTAGGTTTATTGTGTTTTCCACCACCCTCAGACCACTCTTCCATCCAAAAAACTGACCAATTTTCTCTGCTCTCTATATACTCTCATGAGCCTTCCTAATCAATTATCTAACAATGTTTCAAATGCATGGTTTCTTTCCACAATTATGATAAAAGCCAATAAGCTATATTTTTATATAAAACATTTTGAATCTTTGTTCTTAACAATATGGATTTTACATCTTGTTTGTAGAGGGTGAAAAGTTTTTGGGAATTCCTCATGGCTAAATTAAAATAGTTTTCCACACACTGAGACATGTTTCCTCATGTTCTGTATTTTCCAAAATAGTTCTGCCAGGTTGATTTCTATCCTCTTCTGTCTTCATCTTTATTCTGAAATTTTTAACTGTGTGCATGCCATTTCTTTGAAAAACTAGATTATGTCCCAACTGTTATTTATCTTTTGTTAAATATTTATCAGATATCTATCTCTTTACATATGGCTCTCACAGGTGGCATTTAGTTCGAAACATTTGTATTGCAGATTATTCACATTCCTTCCTGACATCCGAGTAGTCAACTAAGTATTGGATTTTTCCATTATATCCCTCCATGCCCTAGAATTCATCTTTTTCCTTGAAACAGAAAACAAAACCAATGATAATTTTACATCATCATATTGAATTTTCCTTTATAAACTGACAAATTTTCACTAATAATGAGTAAGAATATTTATTTAGGACATGAGGTAGACAATTTTAAAATGGTAAAGTGTGCATTTTTTATATAATTTTCATGTGAGGAGTGTATACACACACACACACACAACTTAATGGACAATTTAGAAGCATCTCTCAAAATTTAACATGCATATTTCTTTTGATCTAGAAATCCCATTTTTACAAATTAATTTCATGAAAGTACACACCTAAATATTTATGTTCAGTTTTTAAGTTCAAATTTTGTATAATGGTAAAAATAAAAATTACCTAAACATCCATCAAAAAGAAAATTATTAAATAAATTGATGTATGCCCCAATTTTTTAATTTTTTTTTTAATTAAGTTTATTTATTTTTGAGACAGAGAGAGACAGAGCATGAACGGGGGAGGGGCAGAGAGAGAGGGAGACACAGAATCGGAAGCAGGCTCCAGGCTCTGAGCCATCAGCCCAGAGCCTGACGCGAGGCTCGAACTCACGGACCGCGAGATCGTGACCCGAGCCGAAGTCGGACGCTTAACCGACTGAGCCACCCAGGCGCCCCTGCCCCAATTTTTAAAAATAATTTATTATCAAGCTAGCTAATACGCAGTGTATACAATGTAGTCTTGAATTCAGGAGTAGATTCCTGTGATTCATCATTTACATACAACAACCAGTGCTCATTCCAACAAGTGCCCTACTCAATGCCCATCTCCCATTTCCCCACCTCCCCAACCCCCCACCCCATCAACCCTCAGTTCTCTGTATTTAAGAGGCTTCTTATGGTTTGTCTCCCTCTCTGTTTGTAACTTATTTTTCTTTCCCTTCCCCTATGGTCTTATATTGATTTTATATCCTACGACTTTGCCCAATTCATGTATCAGCTCTAGCATTTTTTCAGTGGAGTCTTTCGGGTTTTCCATATTGAGTATCATGTCATCTGTGAAAAGTGAAAGTTTGACTTCTTTGCCAATGTGGATGCCTTTTATTTCATTTTGTTGTCTGATTGCTGAGGCTAGGACTTCCAACACTATGTCAAACAATACTGGTAAGAGTGGACATCCCTGTCATGTTCCTGATCTCAAGGGGAAAGCGCTCAGTTTTTCCCCATTGGGCCTTCCATATTTGGCTTTTATGATGTTAAGATATGTTCCTTCCATTCTGACTTTCTTAAGAAAGAATGCTTAATTTTGTCAGATGCTTTTTCTGCATCTATCAACAAACCATATGGTTCGTATCCTTTCTTCTATTAATATGGTATACCACATTGATTGATAGGCAAATATTGAACCAGTCTCATAGCCCAAGAATAAATCCCACTTGATCATGGTGAATATTTTTTTAAATACACTGTTGAATTCGACTTGCCAGTATCCTGTTGAGAATTTTTGCAACCATGTTCATCAGGGATATTGGCCTGTAAATCTTTTTAGTTGGGTCTTTGTCTGGTTTGGGAATCAAGGTAATGCTGGCTTCACAGAAAGAGTCCAGAAGCTTTCCTTCCACTTCTAGTTTTTAGAACAGCTTAAGAAGAATAGGTATTAACTCTGCTTTAAAGGTCTGGTAGGATTCCCCTGGGAAGCCATCTGGTCCAGGACTCTTATTTGTTGGGAGATTTTTGATGACTGATTCAATTTCTTCGCTGGTTATGGGTGTATTCAAAGTTTCTGTTTCTTCCCATTCGGGTTTTGGTAATGTGTGGGTGTTTAGGAATTGTCCATTTCTTCCAGATTGTCCAGTTTGTTGGCATATCACTTTTTATAGTATTCCCTAATAATTGTTTGTATTTCTGTGGTATTGGTTGTGATCTCTCCTCTTTCATTCATGATTTTATCTATTTTAGTCCCCTCTTTCTTTTGAGAGGTCTGGCTAGGGGTTTATCATTTTTGTTTATTCTTTCAAAAAACCAGCTCTTAGATTCATTGATCTGTTCTACTGTTTTGTCTTTTTTTTTTTTTTTTTTGGATTGTATATTGATAATTTCTGCTCTAATCTTTATTATTTCTCTTCTGCTTGTTTTGGCCTTTCTTTGCTAACGGGTTTCTAGTTCCCTTAGGTGTGAGGTTAGACTCTGCATTTGGGATTTTTCTTGCTTCTTGATATAGGCCTGGATTGAAATGTATTTACCTCTTAGGACTGATTTTGCTGCATTCCAAAGGATTTGGACTGTCGAGTTTTCATTTTCATTTGCTTCCATATGTTTTTTAATTTCTTCTTTAATTTCCTGCTTGACCCATCCATTATTTTTTTAATTTTTTTTAACATTTATTTATTATTGAAAGACAGAGAAAGTCAGAGTGTGAGCAGGAGAAGGGCAGAGGGAGAGGGAGACACAGAATCTGAAGCAGGCTCCAGGCTGCGAGCTGTCAGCACAGAGCCTAATGCGGAGCTCGAACTCACAAACTGTGAGATCATGAACTGAGCTGAAGTTGGATGCTTAACTGACTGAGCCACCCAGGCACCCCAATGACCCATCCATTCTTTAGTAGGATGCTCTTTACCCTCCATGTATTTGAGGGTTTTCCAAAATTTTTCTTGTGGTTAATTTCAAGTTTCATAATGGTATAGTCTGAAAATATGTATGGTATGATCTCAGTCCTTTTAGATTTGTTGTGGGCTATTTTGTGACCCAGTACGTGATCTATTTTGGAGAATGTTCCATGTGCACTTGGGAATAATGTGTATTCTGCTGTTTTTGGATGAAAAGTTCTGAGTATATCTGTTATATCCTTCTCGTCCAGTGTATCATTCAAGGCCATTGTTTCCTTATTGATTTTTTGCCTAGATGATGTGTCCATTGTTGTAAGTGGAGTATTAAAGTCACCTACAATTACAGTATTATCATCAGTAAGTTTGTCTATGTTTGTGATTAAGTGATTTATATATTTGGGTGCTTTCAAGTTGGGGGTGTAAACATTTACAGTTGTTAGCTCTTCTTGATGGATACACCCCTTGTGACATAACACCCTTCTTCATGTCTTAGTACAGTCTTTGGTTTAAAATTCAGTTTGCCTGATATAAGTATGGCTACTCCAGCTTTCTTTTGACATCCAGTAGAATATATGGTTCTCCAATCCCTCAATTTCAATCCGCAAGTGTCATCAAGTCTAAAATGAGTCTCTTGTAGGAAGCACACAGATGGATTTTATTTTATTTTATTTTATTTATCTATTCTAATACCCTATGTCTCTTGATAGGGTCATTTGGTCCATTTTTATTCAGAGTGATTATTGAAAGATATGGATTTAGTGTCATTGTGTTATCTGTTGCTTTTGTGCTTGTGGTGATGTCTCTGGTCCTTTGTAGTATTTTCTGCTTTCAACTCACAGAGGCCCCCTTAGGATCTGTTGGAGGACTGGCTTACTGTTTACAAAAACAAACCCTTTCGTTTTTGTTAGTCTGGGAAAGCCTTTATCTGTCCTTCTACAGCTGCATATTTTCCTATTCAGCACATTGAATATTTCATGCCACTCCCTTCTGGAAGTTTCAGGGGACAGGTCTGCTACTACCCTTAGGTGTTTACCCTTGTAGGTTAAGGCCCATAGCTGCTTTCAGAATTCTCTCTTTATCTTTGTACTTTTCCAGTTTCAATATGGTATGTCATAGTGCTGACTTGCTCTTGTTGATTTTGAAGGGAGTTCCTGTGCCTCCCGGACTTGGATGTCTGCTTCCTTCCCCAGATTAGCTAAGTTATCAGCTATAATTTATTCAAATAAACCTTCTGCCCCTTTCTCTCTCTCTTCTTCTTCTGGAATTCCTATGATACAGATATTATTACATTTCACTGAATCATTTAGGTCTCTACTTCTCCCCTTGTGGTCTAGTAATTTCCTATTCCTCTTCTTCTCAACTTCATCATTTTCCATAATTTTATCCTCTATTTCACCTATTTTTCCCTCTGCTTCATCTTTGCTGTCTTCCATCTTTGCTGTCACTGCATCTAGTTTATTTTGCATCTCATTTACAACATTTCTTAATTCATTGCGACTATTTCTTAGGTCCTTGACCTCTGCAGCGGTAGATTCTCTACAGTCTTCCAAGATTTTCTCAAGCCCAGCTATTAGTCTTATGACTATTATTCTAAATTCATGTTTAGGTATTTGTTTATATCTGTTTTGAGCAATTCTATGGCTGTCATTTCTTCTGAGGAGAATTATTCCATTTCTTCATTTGGCTAGCTTTCTGTCTCTTACATATTTTAATAGCTTGTTATGTGTCCTGTACCTGTGAGTACTATTATATGAAAAAGGGACCATACACTGTCCAGGGCCTGGAACTTCAGGAAGTATTTTTGGAGTGTGTGGCATGCACTCTCTTGTTGCGTCTCTGGTTGCTTTATCTTACTGCTCATAGTGGTGGTTTGGACCTTCAACCAGGTGTGCTTTGATTTTTACATTGAAATAACCCTGGAAAAAAGGAAAAAGGAGGGAGTGAAAGAAGCCTTATCCCATACAAGGAGAGAAATGACAGGGGCAGTGGAAAAAAAAAAAAGAGCAGACAGAGAATCCAAAAAAAATTATAAAGCTTAATCCAGAGAGAGAGACAGAGAGGAAAATAAGGAAGGAGATACATTATTATAAAAACATGGAGGGAGATAAAACAGAAGAGACTCATAAACATGGAGAACAAACTGAAGGTTGCTGGAGTGGTTGTGGGAGGGGGGCGATGGGCAAAATGGGTACGGGGCATTGAGGAATCTACTCCTGAAATCATTGTTTCACTATATGCTAAATAATTTGGATATACATTTTAAAAAATTAAAAATAAAATTAAAAAAAAAGGATACAGAAAAGGCTTAAAAGGAATAGAGAAAAAAATCAGTGATTAAACAAACAACCAGAACCCAGAAAGAAAGGAAGGAAGGAAGGAAGGAAGGAAGGAAGGAAGAAAGAAAGAAAGAAAGAAAAGAAAAGAAAAGAAAAGAAAAGAAAAGAAAAGGAAAGAAAAGAAAAATAATTGATCAAAAATCAAATCAGGAACTATGAGCCTGATTCTAAAGGAAAGAGGGGGGAAAAAAAGGAGGAGGGTAGAAGGAAAAGGAAGGGAAAAGAGAAGAAAAGAGAAAAAAATAATAATGATAAAACAAAAACAAAATCAAAACAGACTAACCTACAAAGCCACAGTACAGTTGTCTGTTAGTGCCTGGAACCAGTGGCTGTGTTGGTCTGGAGGAGAGTGTATGCTCAAATTTTAACATGAAATACTATGAATTCAATGAAGGAGAGCTGTACACAATGAAGTGAAAATTTCAAAAAAAAGATACATTTTAAATAAAATTATTGTTAAATAACATGTCTGATAAAACCTTATTTATGAAGATCACTTGAGTTTATGAAATTCAAGATATTTATATAATAGGATATGTATTAAATTGTTGACAATACACTTGGAGAAGAGTGTAGAATCACGATTAAGGAGAGGTAAATAAGTCTTCAATCTATTTTTATACCTTTATATTGTTTGACTAGTTTTATAATATTAATAAATCAGGCTATTTCTGAGATTAATAAAATATGTTGAAAGAATAAATACAGTTATCGGTGACAATAAATTCTGCTAGAAAATATATAATAGGCACATTAAGTGTAGGCATTCAATGTTTTCAGCTAAGAAATCCAGTTGGTAATCATCACCTTATCTATCTAAATTCAGAACAAATGGCTGATTCAGGTACTTTTCAAAACTTAGTCAATTTGTGTGACATCATCTAGCCATGCTGACAGACTGACTATGACTTTTCCAATAGGTGTTTTGTTATGGTGCCAAGGAAACTTTTTTCCACATTCCCAATTAATGATCCATATAATTCAGATCCAGTAAAGACTGGATTTCTGAATGCACAATGAGCCCAACTGTCTATTTCCACAGGTTACAAAATGTACCTTCTAAACCTATGGTAGGAATAAAAAAGAAAGACTCGGTGATGCATCAAAGAAGGAAACAAATTCCCACATATCTCCCATGTACAAAGTTGTTTGTTTGTCTGTTTTCCCCTGTCAGTGCTAACAGGAGCATCCTCTGACACTCAGCTCTCACCTGAAATTTTGTTGAGACATGCAGGAAGAGACAGAAAGTGTAGGAAAAAGGCGGAAAGGAAGAAAGAAATTGTAACTCAAAAAAGGTAAAATAAAAAACGAGAATTAAAGGACATGAGAAATCTAGCCCAATTGTAAGCATGTGTGATGTACAGAAGAGAAAATATAAAAGTTCAGACAGAGAATGTGGTAATTTCAAGCACAGCACAGATATCACAAAAGCATTTTCCACAAATAATGTAAGAAGGGAGGCCTGTAATCCAGTTAGCCCAAATTACGTTTTTGGCAGAAACCAGCTGAGAAAGCAGACCTCAGATGGGCTTTGTTAGAGGGCAGCATCCTCCTGAGATTCAAAGGCCCAGGTGGAGACTGTTGCGGATAGACAATAACCCACTATGGCTAATTTCAGGCGGCCAATAATTTAACTGTCATTTGGTAAACATCCTGGAAATTTAACAATAAGCCCTTGCAAACCAGTATGTGCTGGATCCAGCATACCATTGGGGTAGGTGAAAAGTCCTACATACCCAAGTGACCCAGGCAGAAGGTACTATTGAAGTTGAAATTCAATGAGGAATATTTAAGAGGCTGCTGCCTGTTAACACAGCTGTGTAGACAAAAATCAATTCTATATCTACCTACTTGAAAGAGCGTGATATGCAAATATTTTCTCTGTTAATTTCTTTAACATTCCATAGGAGAGTGCAGAGAAGCTTCTAGACCCTTAGTGCTAAGTGCAAATTGCTGTGATGGGCCTCTGCCACAAGGAGGCAACCGCAATGTCTGACCTGGGTCAGGAAACCATGTAGGAAAGTCTCTGCATGATACTAAAATAATATGAATAGTTGCATACTTTGAATGTATCATATACAAATGGTAGTATATATAAAATTTAAACCAGTCCTTCATGCTGTCAGTATAGTAGACATTTTACCTTCTATATTTAAATATATAATATAAATATTTAAGTAATCCCAAATTCAGCACTTGGTTGACACTGCACTGAATCAGCCTAGCATCTGGTCAAGCCACTGAATGTTTTTATTTTATTGCTTTGAATAGGCCTTTTACTGACGATCCAGTAACCATTCCCTGAGTTTCTCCCAATCTAACTCCCAACCTGAGTAATTGACTCAGTACAAGAAGACTTTCAATTTAACTGAAGAATAGGGCTACCCTTTTCCCTTGGTTAAGGGCAACTTTTCAGTGTTGTAACCCTGCTGAAATATAACTTCATTTTAACCATTTTTCCCCTGGATTTCCTGATATTTTATGTCATGAGATTTCCTACTCAAATATTCTGGCCAATATTTATTTGAGCATTTGAGATATTTTGACTTGAGAGTTTCCTAAGGTAATTGCTTATATGTCCCTTGTCAATTTTCTCTCTGGATATTACATAAAACAACTACCACAGAAAAGGAATAAAGATGAGGAAAAAAGGAAGTCAGGTCGATATAAATAACAGCAACAATATGATGTCCTTACTTAATTTGGAAAGAAAAAGGTAGAGCTACAGAGAGTTCAGTAAAATAGTTAATTTTATCTTTACAAAAGGCTACCTGCCACAAAGAAGGAAAAAATTTAGAAATACTAGTGTAAACTATTATATAATAATATACTCATAAAAATGTGTTAAAGTTTTGCCTAATTCATGATATGTTTGGGAAACAATTCAATTTGAAAGTTGTGGATAAAAAATGAATTATATGAATTTTAAATAAAACTACAAATATCTATATTTTTAATAATATAGTTTAATTATGGTAACTTTTTTATAGATTCACTTGAATTTTGAATAATTTCAATTATTTTGTGTCCATGAATATTAAACCATTGATTCCTAATCAAAGATATGAAATATTATGTTTTTAAGTTAACTTCAAAATGTGAAAGATGCAAAAACACATTGCAGAAAATGAAAAAAATGCATGGAAGCTTTTGATTAGAGCTTTCAATTTCCCTATAAAAATACAGATATCAAATACTTTTCAAAGCAATATTTTGATTAATGGACAAAAATTAAAAATTTTCAATACTAAGGAAATTGTGTGAACCAAAAGTATACTATTGATATCTAATGAAAAAAATATTTATCAAAGCTAGAGATTTCATACTAGTGATTAACCAGTAATGTTGTAATGTACAGGTGAAATAGTGTTCTTTATGTTATTATATCAAACATTTTTTTTAGTGTTAATTTATTTTTGAGAAAGAGAGAAAGAGACGGAGCATGAGCAGGGGAGGGGCAGAGAGAGAGGGAGACACAGAATCTGAAGCAGGCTCCAGGCTCTGAGCTGTCAGCACAGAGACCGACACGGCACTCAAACCCACAAACTGTGAGTTCATGACCTGAGCCAAAATCGGCCGCTTAACTGACTGAGCCACCTAGACGCCCCAATGTTGTTAAAGATTAATTATCATCCACACCTACTTTACCTGAAACTTTGAGTTAGGACACATAAAAAGAAAAAACAAAAAGGATGATTCGGTGATTTTATTCTGCAGGTGAGATGTTTACAAAACATGTCCAGAACTGTTTGATACTTCATCCTTCCAGAGGTGGGAATTACATCCCTTAATCTGGAGTATGGGGTGGACTTACTGCCTTAATTCTAATAGAATATGGTGGAAGTGATGGGATATGTCACTGTCAAGGTTAGATTATAAAAAGACTAAAGTTTCCATCTTGAGGAGTGTGCACTTCTTTCAGATCATTCTTTCTAGGAGAAGTCAGTCACCACCTTGTGAAGACATTAAGGCAAAGATGTGGGGAGAAAACCACACCCAAGCACCAGGAGAACCTGAAGCCAGCCAACAAGTGATCTTGGATGCAGTTTCTCCAGGCCTTATTAAGCATTGAGATAACTGCAACCACAGCTGACAGGTTGCTCTCAGATTCTTGAGTCACAGAAACCATAGAGAAATGTTTATTTTCTAATCTACCAAATTTGGGAGAGGGGTGAGCATCTGTACTTTCCAGGTCAGTAGGAATCAAAGTATAGCACTGCTGTTTAGCATAGTTGGTGGACCATGTTTGATGGGTTAGTACAGAGAACCACTAAGTACCTGGTTATTTACAGGATTTTGTCAAATAAAAAATCAGGCAAAGAAGGTTAAATATGCATGCATTGGTATGTTATTTTGTATATGATGGCTTAATACAAATAATTTCTGAGGATGTAAATTAGTGACTTAAGACAAAGAACAGAAATGAGCCCTGTTACCAAATTCTTATTTTTAATTAGACCCATGATGACAAACTGCAGAACAGGCAATTGAAGGCCAAGGGTAATACACTGGATTAGACAACAAAGAGAATTATTATGTGAAAGATGTAGACAAAGCACTTGGAATGTATTACATACTCAGAAAGAAAACAAGGTGGTTGACTATCCACACTATCCACATTATTTTTTCTAATTTTAAAATATATCTCAAAAACTTCCATCTCTGAAATACAAATCCTCCTCTTTTAGATAGCAGCAAAGTATTTACTCAAAGGTTTTATTTAACCAATATCCTATTGTTGAATAATTTAGTTGATTTTTTAAAGTATTTTGCCATTACAAACAATACTGCAAAGTTCCTTCTTGAACATTTAACTTTTGTGAATATATTCATTAGGCAAATTCCCTGCTGGGATATTGCTGTGATCAAAAATACACATTTCATAATATTCAATGCATATTATCAAGATGCCACACAGAGAGATTCTCCATGGTTTTGCCATCACTTATTATCAAAACTTTGCCAATCTGACAGATGAAACCTACTTTAATCTGTATTTAATTATCAGTGGAACTTAGTATTTTCTTTGTGTGTATTACCCACTGGAATATCTTTTTCTATAAAGCTCCTGGTCATTTCATTGTGCATTTATGCTACTGGATTATTTACTTTTACCATACCAAGTTATGAGATTTTGGTGTTATGAGCTATTAACTGAGTTTCTTGTCAGTTTTTAGCTTTGGGTGGTTTTTAAATTTGTTTTGTTTTCTATGCAAAGTTTGTTTTATTTTTTTTTAACTTGTCTGCATTTTAGTTGAATTGATCAGTCTTTTCCAAAATTTTTTCTGAGTCTTGGTGTCTTGCTTAGAAGAAATTTCCAGACTTTGAGATTATAAATAAATAATGAGAGAGATGGGGTAGAGTTACTAAGACTAGAAATCCAGGCCTGAATATATCTCATGAATAGAAGTGGACTATCTAATCTCGATCTAAGTAAATTTTATTGTTCCCAACCACAAGAAGCTTAAGAAACTTTCTGTAGAACCTGAACACTATACCCTGAGCAGCCAGTGAGCACCATCCATCTGCAGTGCCACTGAGTGTGTCAGCAGCTCCATAGCCGCTGACTGAGGACTTTTCATTATCAGTTGCTCAGCAATTACTCAATAGGTCTGGTGATTACCACTGGCCTAAGATTTTACTCCATCTTGCTAAATTATTCTTCTTATAAAAAACTGTTAAAAAATAGCTCAGGAAACTCAAATTTTCCCCAAATTAATGGTAGGGCAACGGATATCTAGAGAAACAAAAGTGTTATAAAGTATTATACAGTAAAGGGCTTCATTTTTTAAGACTAAGGGAAACCAGCATATGGCATTCAGATGAAATCAGCATATAGTGGAACACACACTCTTTTCGTATACTATTATAAAATGTTTTTTGTTAAAATTATTACTTCCTGTATTTTCTATATTCATTCAGACTTCTCTTTGTCAACTTTTTTCATTTTATTTATTATGCATCAGTTATTGCTTAAAATTTTTTAAAAAAACTGTTTAATGTTTGTTTATTTTTGAGAGAGAGAGAGAGAGACAGGGAGAGAGAGGGAGAGAGAAAAGAGGGGCAGATAGAGAGGGAAACACAGAATCTGAAGCAGGCTCCAGGCTCTGAGCTGTCAGCACACAGCCCAATGCAGGGCTCAAACTCATGGACCACAAGATCACAACCTGAGCCGAAGTCAGATGCTTAACCAACAGAGCCATCTAGGCGCCCCTTTTATGCATCACTTATTATTCACTTAGTATTATTATCATCATCAATAATGTTTTTCTTTTCCCATGTTGTTCTCAAGCTCCGAGTGGTGTGTCTATAAGTCTCACTCCAGCCTTTCTCTTCCTCCTTTTCCTTCTTCCTCCTTTTCCTTTGCTCTGATTTTTTCTTCCAAGACAATATTAAAGTGTCTGCTATAGAACAGAGCCTAATAGCACACAGTAAAATATCAAGTTTAACACACATGATAAAAGTTTATATTTCAGTCTAAGGCTCAGTATTCTGAGCCTTAAATATTCTACCCAATATTTAATATGAGAAAGAATGGTATAATAGAAGGATAATGGATTTTTTAGACAAAGTTAATCTCTCAGAGTCTGTCTTTGTATTACAACAACCTCTAGACATAAGATTATAAGATTACAAGATCATCTTATAATAAATTGATAGCATTTTTGAGAATTCAAATATTCTGATTCATAGTTCTAAACTTGTGTTGTAAAACACAATAGTCTAAAAGCAAATCTAAATGAATCCCAATGTTATTTTGTTTCATTAAATTTCATAGGCCCAAATTACAGACAATATAAAAATTTTCTTATTTAAAATAACAAGTGATATATTGCTTTAAATAGTGGTATTTTCTAGATAAAACAGTAAAATATGCCTAATCTTTAAAATAATGATTGAGACTGGGGCACCTGGGTGGTTCAACCGGTTGAGCATCCGACTTCGGCTCAGGTCATGACCTTGCAGGTTGTGAATTCGAGCTCCGCATCGGGCTCTGTGCTGACAGCTCAGAGCCTGGAGCCTGCTTCAGATTCTGTCTGTCTGTCTGTCTTTCTGTTTGTCTGTCTGTCTCTCTACCCCTTCCCTGTTCACACACTATCTCTTTAAAAGAATAAACATTAAATTTTTTTTAAATAATGATTGAGACTGATTTTTAAAAGGTATGCATATGATATATACAGAATGATACAAAATTTCCACATGTATTTAATTCAAAAGTGAACATTTATCTCAATTTTATGTTATACTGATGTTGTAATTCAATTATTTTTCTAGATAATTGGATGTACATTAAAATTTTTAAAAATCCAAGTACCCTCAGTTCCAGAAAAACAAAAATATTAGTTCAGAGAAAAAGTAATAATTCCTTTTAAAATGGATAAAATTATCTTTGCAATTTTAAATAGTGAGGAGATAAATTTATCTTCATTTTCAGCAATTTCATTATTAAGCCTATTTGTGAAAAGGATGATATATAAACATTACCAAATGAATCCACTGAAACCTCCCTCTTTTTTTTCTTTTAATATGAAATTTATTGTCAAATTGGTTTCCATACAACACCCAGTGTGAAACCTCTCTTGACACATTGGTAATTGAGTAACTTCTCCAAGTTGTGAATTATGAACCTTGGTCCTTAATAAGCACTTACTAGACAAAGACAAGGGAAAGCCATAGTTCAAGTTTAAAACACATGTACACCAGCTTTCGTATCTTAATCTGAGGATGGAATGAGATGGCAATGACATTTGAATGAGAGTGGCTTTGTCTAATATTATTTAACTTAAGCCATAACCTCTGGAACAAATTACTAGCCTCATTTTTCATGTGAGGAAAGTAAAGTAAAAGAATTTACTAAAGCCAGTTTTTCCAGCTGCTTTCCAAAACCTTTACAATACTGACCCAATTAGTACCTAGTTCTTTACATATGTTCTTTTTGATGGCAATCTTCATGACAGGCTGAGATTATGAGTGGATATAGATGTAGAATTTGCAAAGTTCTTTTCTCTTATTCACAGAGAGTTGTACAAATACGAGAAAGAAAGAGTATGTTTTAACATTATAACATTTGACAAGTAACATTTAGATAATTTGGAGAATTATAAATGGCAATATTTAAGGACCACATTTGTATTCCATTTGTTTTATATTTTAAGTTTTTATTCTACTTCGTTAGTTAACATGCAGTGTTATATTAGTTTCAGATGTACAGTCATTCACCACTTCCATACATCACCCAGTGCTCATCCCAAGTGCACTCCTGAATCTCCACCGCCTATTTAACACATCCCCCCACCCACTTCCCCTCTAGTAACAATCCGTTTGTTCTCTATAATTAAGAGTCTGTTTCTTGGTTTGTCACTCTCTCTATTTTCCCTTTGCCCATTGTGTTGTTTCTTAAATTCTACATATAAGTAACATCACGTATTTGTCTTTCTCTGACTGACTTATTTTGGTTAGCATTATACTCTCTAACTCCATCCATGTTGTTACAAATGGAAAGATTTCATTCTCTCTTATGGCTGAATAATATCATTCCATTATATTTATATACCACATCCATTCATCAATTGGTGGACACTTGACTTGCTTCCATAATTTGGCTGTTGTAAATAATGCTGCTATAAACATAGGGGTGCATGTGTCCTTTGGATTTAGTGTTTTTGTATTATTGGGTAAATACCCAGTAGTGTGATTGCTGGATCACAGGGAAGTTGTACTTTCAACTTTGTGAGGAATCTCCATTCTGTTTTCCACATCCACATCAGCGGCACTCATTTGCATTCCCACCAACAGTGCAAAAAGTTCCTTTTCCCACCCTCGCCAATGCTTGTTGTTTCTTGTGTTTTTTTTTTTTTTTATTTTAGCCATTCTGACAGGTGTGAGGGGATATCTCGTAGTTTTGATTTGCATTTCCCTGATGGTAAGTGATGATGAGCGTGTTGATTGTTTCCTTCGCTGTGTAGAAGCTTTTTATTTTGATGAAGTCCCAATAGTTTATTTTTGCTTTTTCTTTCCCTTGACTCAGGAGACATATCTAGAAAAAAGGTGCTATGGCCCATGTCAAAAAAGTTACCTCCTGGGGTGCCTGGGTGGCTCAGTCAGTTAAGTGGCCGACTTTGGGTCAGGTCATGATCTCGCGGTCCGTGAGTTCGAGCCCCGCGTCGGGCTCTGTGCTGACAGCTCTGAGCCTGGAGCCTGTTTCAGATTCTGTGTCTCCCTCTCTCTCTCTCTGACCCTCCCCCGTTCATGCTCTGTCTCTCTCTGTCTCAAAAATAAATAAAATGTTGAAAAAATTAAAAAAAACAACAAAAACCAAAAAAGTTACCTCCTGTGGCCTCTTCTAGGATTTTATGGTTTCAGGTCTCACATTTAGATTTTTAATCCATTTTTTAAAAATTTTATTTATTTGTTTTGAGAGAGAGAGGGAGAGAGTGCACACAAGCACGAGCAGGGGAGGGGCAGAGTGGGAGACAGTGAGAATCCCAAGCAGGCTCCTCACTGTCAGCACAGAGCCCAATGCAGGACTCGAACTCACAAACCGTGAGATCATGATCTGAGCTGAAGTTGGAAGCTTAACTGACTGAGCCACCCAGGCACCCCAATATTTAATCCATTTTGAACTTATTTTTGTGTATGGTGGTCCACTTTCATTTGTTTGCATGTTGCTATATTCCATGTTAAAAAAAAAAACAAAAAACTGTTCTATTTGATCCAGTATTTCCACTTCTGGAAATTTATTCTTCTAAAGGCAATTAAGATATGAAAATAAAAGATCAAGATACCTATTAGACCCATTAGAGCTATATTTGGAAATTCCTAAATATACAACATTAAAAGAATTGTTAAGTAAGAAAGAGTACTTATAGAATATTGTGTAACTCTTTATAATAATTAATAAACATATTAATATGGAAATGAGATTCTGTATTGTAAGAAGTAGGATGTACAGTGACTTTTCTGCTTTGTACCATTTTGTGATCCCTCAATTTTCTATAATGGAAATTTTTTACTTTAAAAACCAGAACTTTTAAATTTTAAGTAAAAGAAAGTAAGCTTCTCTTTTCCTTTATTTTGTAGAGTGTATAAGATGTTCAGAAATTAGAAAATAATAAAATTTAACCATCTTTATTATCATTCACAGGTACAAACCCTCTCTGAATTGTTATATTCAGATCATAGGCAGTGCTATTTTTCCTATAATTTGCAAATAAATCAAAAGTAATTCATCACTATAAAGTTTATTCTGGTTTAATGGTTGAGAATTCTGTTTCAGAATATATTTTCTCATAGTATAGCACACTCATAATTGAAGAGATTCTTTTAAAAAAGAGTCCAAGGGAATACTCGTTAGTTTAAAACATGGATAAATGTTTTAGTAAAACTCCATTCCACCAAAATGATATATTAAGATAAATAAAAACTGTGATGACTGTGACTGGATTTGGAAATTCCACATCAGCATATTTTGTAATCCCTAATATAAACAGATATGCACACACACACACACACACACACACATGCACAAATACACAGTATTCTATTTGTTTTCTTATTTGCCCATGGCACTGTCATTTTTTTTCTTTCTTAAAGGAAGACTATGTCATTCATATTTTCCTGTTTAATTTTTAATCTGTTATTTTTCTGTATTTGAAACAAAATTGGGCTATAATGTGTGAGCTTAAAATACCTGTTTGATCAGAGATCCATAAATTTCCAAATTTAGAATTTTTAAAAAATTTTTTAAAGTTTATTTATTTATTTAGAGAGAGATTTAGATTGTGACCGGGGGAGAGGCAGAGACAGAGGGAGAGAGAGAATCCTAATCTCGATCGCACAAACCATGAGATCATGACCTGAGTGGAAAAGAGGAGTCAGATGCTAAACTGACTGAGCTACCCAGGCACCCCTCAAATTTGGAAATCTTAAATCAAACATATAAGTCACTGGAAATAGCTGCAGATGTTTATGATGTCTACAAGACAGCTGTGGAATTAGGGATGTAGGTATATAGAGAAATTAGGAGAGGTTTCTCACTGACACTATTTTCAGTGCTATTTTAAATTCAAAGTCAACAATTTATTTTCAAAGGAACAGGGACACCTGGGTGGTTCAGTCAGTTAAGTGTATAACTCTTGTTTCAGCTCAGGTCATAAACTCATGGTCTGTGAGTTCAAGCCCCACATCAGGCTCCTCGTTAACAGCCCGGAGCCTGTTTGGAGTTCTCTTTCCCTCTCTCTCTTCCCTACCACTGCTCGTGCTCTCTCTCAAAACAAATGAAGAAAGTTTAAAAAAATAAATTAGAAGAAAATTGACTATCAACATGGGAAATTGTGGCAAATGGAATTCAACCCCCCCCTTTTTTTTAATGTGCAGAAACTGTTAATCAGCTTTACAGAGATATGATTGACATATGATCAAATGTATCCATTTTAGGTGTACAGTTTTGAGAGTTTTTTCAAATGTATAGTACTGATAATCCTATCATAATCAAGATATATGATATTTCCATAAGGCTACAGGTTTCCCTGTGCTCCCTCCCTGTCAATCCCCCCCTGCTCCAAGCCCCATGCATGCAATGAACTGCTTTCTGTGACTATGAAGTCTGTCTTTTCTGGAGGTTCATATCATTGAATTATACAGTACATATTCCTTTGTATTTGGCTTCTTTCCTTCAGCATAATGATGTGGGATTCATCCATGTTGTGTGTAGTTCAATCCTTTTCTTTGCTGACTGGTATTCATTCGTACGACTCTAGCAGATTTGGTTTCTCCATTTACTATTGATAGACTTTCCATTTTTTTGTCCATTATAAATAAAGCTGCTATGAATATTTACATAGAAGTTTTTCTATGAATATAGCTATTTATTGTCTTGGGAAAATTTAACTTGGGTTACAAAGAGCGTGGGTTTAACTACAGGAAAAACTGCTAAATAGGTTTACAAACTGCTTGTATGTACCATTTTACATTACCACAAGCAATGTATGAGAGTCCAGTTACTATACATCCTGATCAACACATTTTAGGCATTCTAGTGAAGGTGTTATCATACCTCACTGTAGTTTAAATTTGCATTCCCCTGAAGACTAATGATATTGAGCACTTTTCTAAGTCCTTACTTGTAAATCTTCTGTGAAATGTCTGTTAGTCTTTTACCTATTTTTAAAATGATTAGACCTTTTATTATTGAGTTGTAAGAGTTGTTTATATATTCTAGATCTAAGTCATTTCTCAGATGTTTGTATTGTAAATATTTCCTCCCAGTTACTTGATTCCATTTTCTTAATGATATAGTGTTTAGGGTGAATTCAGTACTTGAAAATAATTTTTGTCATGTTTTGTAGTAACATTATGTGGTTTTAACACATCATTTAATTCTGACGATATTATGAGTGCTAATTCTCAAGTTAAAAATGTCATAGTATTTTGTCATTGAAGTGAAAGATTCAGATGTCAAATTATGTTACATATATCTAACCTGTTATTTTAAGCAAGAGTATATCTCACTAGAAAATGTTTGTCTACAGGCACATTCACAGTACTATGAATTCAAGGTTATCTGAAATAATGTATACTTTTGTGCATTTATGTATCTGCTAGCCTCTTTATCTTCTTGTTAATATTTTTATGTCAATTAAGTAAAATGTGCATGGATCCAAGGTAGAAATTAAATTAAAAATATTCTCAGAGTCTTGCTCTTATCGCCATTATCGTACATATTTTTTTCTTTCTTGAGTGCATGTGCACGTTTGTACATGTGCATGCATGTGTGTGTACATATCTGCACAAAATAAACGAATAACTTACTTCCTCTCTTTAGAACAGAAGGATAGCATCCCACTTTTTACTATTATTTTTACCAAAACACATGTTATTTTTACCAAATAAACGCTTTTTTAGTGAGTAAAGATTAGAACAATTATTTTGGAACTAAAACATTATAGAATTTTTATAGCAATTTATAGAATTCACCAATAACATTTTATATCACACTTTTAATAAAAATGATCTTAAGATTCACCTTATCCTAAAGTAACTGATTCTAAAGAGACAGCAGATACTTATTTCACAAAAGAACAAAGATGATGCAATTGGAAAAGCAAAATAATAATGACAGGTAACACCTTTGAATGTTTAAATGCCACCTACTACTCTGAATAGTTTGTGTGTATAATCTCTTTGAATCCTTATAACTATCCTGTGAGGTAAATGCTATGATTAAATCCATTTTTCAGCTAAGTTAGCTGATAAGAAGTTTAGTGACCTGCAGAGTTACAGAGTAGAGCAGAATCTGAAGTCTTAACCTATAATTACATTGCTTCCAAATCAATCTAAGTTATAGGAAAAAATATAGAGAGAAATATATATGGCAATAGATTAAATATACATGGTAGTAGATTGGTAGCAAGGACCAAAAGTGAGATTCAGAATAAAATAACATCTTACAAATTTACCCAGTTTACTTTAAACCACTTTAAATCATACTGATAAGTATTTATTAAGACAACAGAAATAGCAATTAGATTGTACATAAGTATTATACATATATATTTTATAAAAGATCCACACTACTTTTTTTTAATTATAGATGGATATAAATGTTCACCTAACCTTTTATACACTCTCTGTAGCAAGTGCCAAATAGAACCAGATGTAAGGAAACTCCATGATCAAAGTTTAAAGAAATAGAATTTTTAAATAATATACACAATAAAAGATAGAACCCAGCTGTATGCTGTTGCAAAAGAAATGAACACACAAGAATAGTTTTTTTTACTCTATTATTATTATTAGCCCTGTAAAATGAGCTCCAGTATTCTACCTTAGTATTTATTTTCTTGCTAGAATTGTACCAGATGGAAGAATTCTGTATAATTGAAAACATTGATTGGTATGTCCTTCTGTTAAGATGTATTATCACCAATATAATTCTACTTTCTTTTGTATCTTAGCAAATATTATTTTTTCTTTTTATGTCATGCCATGTAACCCTTTTTCTATTGTTATTATGTCATACCATGTAACCCTTTCAAAATAGCCTTTTCATATATTCTGCACATGTCTTTTCAAAACCAAGCCACCTATGAGTCATATGTCAACAGTGAATACCAAAAAAGGATAACCCAAAATGCAGTCACATAAGCTAACCAATCTACCAAGAAACCAAGAATAGAGCAAAATGGGAAAGGCGTGCTATTAGATTCTTAAATTAGCACTTATAGAAAAGTTTGGAACAAGAAGGTTCCAGAAGCACAATAGGAATGCTGAAAGGACACACAAACCTTAACTTCATTTAACTGAGTCCAAAGCAATATGGGGAATTGAGTAGTCAATATTACTCAGGGGTGCAGAAAGTAGAAAAAAGGATACATATGAGAGGACGTCATGAAGCAAAAATGCAGAATCACAAATCAGCCTTTTAAAACTTCAGATGCAAAGGAAGAACAAGCTTTGCATGTTCAGCAGTGTTGAAAGAATTGTTGGACATTCACCATCTTTTATATAATCCCTATGCACAAGAATAACAGCAGGCAAAGGATTCATGTATGTGTTTGTAATTATGAAAGGCTACAGATAAGTTTATTGAGAACTTTAACCTAGAAATGGATCACTGTTTTTTTTTCCCTAAGAACAGACCTATACTACACTTAACATTAGCAAACAGAAAGAAGAATCCATGTGTATTAAAGAAGCCACTTGTTATGATGAGCGCTGGGTGTTGAATGTAAGTGATGAATAACTGAATTCCACTCCTAACACTAATAATGCATGGTATGTTAACTAACTGGAATTTAAATACAAATTTGGAAGGAAGGAAGGAAGGAAGGAAGGAAGGAAGGAAGGAAGGAAGGAAGGAAAGAAGGCAGGCAGATAAAGAAAGACAAAGAAAGAGAAATACAGAAAGAAAGAAATGAAGAATCCATACAATACCAATGATGGCCAGGACTCAGGTATTCAGATTTCATGGTATAAACTAACTACTTTTTTTTTTATTTGTTTGTACCTTGTCTTATTTTTCTTTATTCCCTTATTTAAGCAACTTCAGTATAGCTTGTATTATGTTCTTATTAAAACCTATAGAGACTCACTAAAACAGTGATGAAATGCAACAAATAAAGAAAACATTAAAATCATCCATGTTACTACCAAGAAATAATTATTGTTAGTTAATAACCTTTTATGCAGTCACTCGCAAATAAATTGGTACTAGATATATGTAGTATGTATAAATAATTCAAATTATTCCTATTGCTAAACACAGTTTAAACATAATAGTATAGAATTAGAATTGTTGGTTCAAGAGACATTTTTGTGGCTTCCAGCACACTTTGTTGTTTTTGTTTTGTTTTGTTTGCTCTTTTTCTGTTTTTGTTTTTGTTTTTTTTACTTTATACTGTTTGTGATTTTTTTTATACACAAACAATACTAACTTTTATGTAGTCAAAACAATCAATATTTTCCTTAATGGTTTCTATTTTGTGCAGTTATTCTTAAGAAGCTTTGAGAAATATACATATGTATACATATATAGTATATATATAATGTATCGATTTATATCATATATACATACAAGCACGCACACACACACACACACACACACACACACACATACTTCTTTAGGCTCAACTACATATTTACAAACACAATATTGCGATTCTTTCAACTGATTATTTACTTATAATATATAAATCTTGGTGGATATTGAACATCACATTCTTAGTAGCTCTCATTTACTGAACACTTACATTAAACCAGATTCAAAAATGCTTTAAATTCAATTAAAACACATCATAAACCATGAATTATGTCATAAAATAACATATAACAAATAAAGCACAGAATCAGATTAAATAATTTAAATAGTTAAAACAGGTTTTGATACTAGATCTATTTAATATTGTTTTGTGTAAATACTATGAAATAGTGCTTTTTAGATTGTATCAGGTATTTTTCAAAAAAAAATCTGAAAATTCATGAATAAATAATTTAAATAATTCTAATGATGTGTCCTATTATTTGCTGGGTTAAGTAATTATATCTTTCTACTCTAATACTCTAATTCTTCCCATCAAACATAAGGAATTGCCTTGACTATCATAAGCGTAAAGTTTCAGGCGAATATTTAACACTAATCAAATAAATCTGCCAATAAGTTACTGAGTTATAAATAACTTTGCCCCCATTGTGTGACAATTTATCATGAAGCAAATTAACAAAAATACTGTAAAAGTTGGAGGGCACATTTTGCATAAAGCCTATTATTCTTTACTGCATAGAGTTGGAAGCAAACAAGATTTACTAAGTTAATGACTATAGAAACATGAATGACTTTATTGATTTGACTAGAATACACCATTCTGGGAAAACCAAATCTAATTTTGATCTGCTTTCAATGCACATAGGTAATTTCAAATGAATAAATAAAAATAACTCAGTGTTAAATACTAGGAGATCACTTATTTATTACAGACCATTGATCTAATCCATTTCTCCTTTGTATCTGCAAAACACCATTTCAGTTCCTTTCAATTTTTTAAAATTTTTAAAATTTGGGGCGCCTGGGTGGCTCGGTCGGTTAAGCGTCTGACTTCGGCTCAGGTCATGATCTCGCGGTCCGTGGGTTCGAGCCCCGCGTCGGGCTCTGTGCTGACAGCTCAGAGCCTGGAGCCTGTTTCAGATTCTGTGTCTCCCTCTCTCTGTGACCCTCCCCTGTTCATGCTCTGTCTCTCTCTGTCTCAAAAATAAATAAACGTTAAAAAAATTTTTTTTAAGTTTTTTTAAAATTTTATTATTTTTTTAATTTACATTCAAATTAGTTAGCATATAGTTCATTTTAAAGTCAACATGATGTAAATCATCCACGTGGCGGGGATATGCAATAATGTGAAGCAGATGAATCCAACCCAATGGGAATTTGCAATGTGTGAAAGAGTGTTTTACTATCTATCTAGGCAATTGTGCAGATCAATGTCAGAATATCTGATTTTAAGCTCATAAAAGAAAAGCTAAGAAAACAACTTTATCCTTAACTTCTTTCTAGAGTTGCAGTAATGTCAAAATGACTTAATACATTTGATGTTTCATACTGTATGCCTACAATTGGAAAAAGCAGAGTGAGGGTTATATAAAGATAATGTTATAATGGAGAAGGCAAAGAAAGCTAAATACTTGCTTATGACCATGTGGATATTCTTTGTTAGACTTATGAGTAAGAATAAGCCAAGAAAAGCCTACAAAAGAAGCCTGCATAACACAGGAAGGAACGTCAGTTTGTAATCTACTTGATTTCTATGTCACTTCTTACCTAATGAGTAAAGAGATACAAGAAAGGAACTTTAAAAATAAGGAAGTTTCAAAAATATCTGTAAGTAATCCTAAAGGGTTCATATTGTTTTTCTGATTATTTTACTGATGATTATACTGAAGTTCAAAGTCAAACAGCCAGTAAGTGACAAAATCTCAGTTCATACCTATATTTAATTAAAAAAAAAAAATGTTGCTCCACTAGGTCATAAGAACATTTACAGAAGATTCCATAAAAAAAACATGGATAGACCTAGAGGGTATTTTGCTGAAATAAATCTGACTGAGAAAGGCAAATACCATATGATTTCACTCATAACGTGGAATCTAAAACACAAAACAAATGAACAAAAAGCAGAATCTATAAGTGCAGAGAATGAACTGATGGTTTCAGGAGTGGGGGAATGAACAAAGGAGTGAAAGGGAGTGGAAGATACAAGCTTCCAGTTATGGAATGAGTAAGCAACAGGAATAAAAGGCAGAGAATAGAGAATATAATCACTGATATTATAATAGTATTATATGGTGACAGATGGCAGCTACTTTTATAGTGAGCAGAATATAACATATACTGAAGTTGAATAACTATGTTGTACACTTGAAACTAGTGTAACATTGTTTGTCAACTAAACTCAAATAAAAAAGTAAATAGAACTATTTGCTAACTAGCTGCATGTTCCTTTAATGACATTACAATAAATGTATATAAAAAAAGCTGTGTTAAAATCTCTTAAAAGTATGTGTAAAATAAATATGAATAACAAATTAGATTTGGCAACTTTCAAGATTTATGGTCCTTTAAATCTTGCATGAAAATATGATTTATTTAGTACCACTAAATGTAGCTGCACTATTCCCTAGAGCACTTTATTTTTTGGATGCACACAAACAAACATTAAACAATGCCTTTCTAACCTAAAACTTTAGGTAAATACAAACAAAGCACACTAGAATTAGGTTCTCATCATCTAACTAGAATTTTTTAAGATGTTTTAAATACATGAATATAAAAATAACAGGGAGTGCCCAGAGTTAAAGTATTCAGCTCTTGACTTTATGTTATTCTAGATTATACTATTGATTCTTATGAAGGTCAAATTCAGGGAGGAATATACACATTATACATTAGTAAGGAAGTACAGTAAAACCTTGGATTGCGACTAACTTGTTCTGCAAGTATTCTACAAGATGAGCAAACATTTCTAATAAATTGTAACTTGATAAATGAGCAATATCTTGCAATACAAGTAGTACATGATGCTGAACATCACAAGATCACAACTCAGTCAATGGTTCTTCCCTCTCTCACTCTCTTTCTCTCACTCGCTGAGGGATTGTGGATGATTGTCTTACATGCTCAGATGCGTGGTCTCAGGATGCGAGGTTTGGCAGAAATCAGTGATTTTTTTCAGAATGTTGGAAGGTGCCCAAAACTGGCACTAGTGTATTTTTTGTCACTTCAAAGCACCTATGGACAGTCCTTTGCTTTCCATACAAGAGTAAGCTTAGGATGATTTGCTTCCTTCTAGGTCGGGCTACCTGTAGATAGAGACCCTTTCCTCTGCTGCCTTATTGCTAGTTACATTAAATAGAGTATATGACAAGATTTTATTAATACTGTACTGTAGTCAATCCATTAGTGACAGTGAAAGTCATTCTACATAATAACTCTCCTCTCTCTTGTCTCCCTCCCACAAGCCACGAAGGTTTTCAAAGGCAAGTGCAGGTTAATTTGGTTATTTTTCTTTATATTTTTATTTTCTTTATTATTTTATATTAATTTCAGTATTGTAATCATTTCATACAAATATTTTTGGGTTGTGGAATGAATCGTCTGAGTTTCCATTATTTCTTATGGGAAAATTTACTTTGATATATAAGTGCTTTGGATTATAAGCATGTTTCCAGAACGAATTATGCTCACAAATCAACATTTATACTTCTGCATAAATATTATAGAAAAATAATTCATAAATAGAATATATTATATGTAGAATATAAAATTATAACCAAAATGCAATTTACTTTTGTCTCCCATTTTCCCTTCAAATTTTACCTAAGTGATAAATCTTTTCCTGTTCCATCAGGTGAAATTTGAGGTCTCATGAATTTTCTGTTAATTTTTTTGGTAATCAAGGGTCCTATTGCACTTTTAGTGAAAAGGAAGGTCAAATAAGAAAAACAAAAAACATCAAGCCTAAGAGGTTGTTTAATACCTAAATGTCTGTTATAAGCAAAGACTTCTTTTCCACCTGGCCGGCAGTTGTTATTCTTTGACAACTTGGAGGAAGACTACTTGGCTCCTCTGTCTACTTCCAACTGTGTGAGAGAGGAGAAGTGGAATAAGACAGTTCTCTCTGTGGTTCCTATCATAAGCTAGTTCTGGGACTGGCAAATATTCAGAATCATCTCTTTCTAGTGGAGCACTTTAAAGGTTTTTCTGAGATTCTCCTGGGTGCTCCCATCTGTAACACACTTGAAGCAGAGAGTTAAATATCTGTTTCAGACTATGGTTGGCAAATCATTTAGAAGTTCCTGGGAAGCCCTTGTACACCTCTGGCTTCTGCTTCTTGGGTTTCTTTGCCCCTGATGTGAGTGACCATATTGGCAAGGACCCAAGATGATTTCACGCTGGCACCAGCACCTTCTAGTGCACAGCCTACATCTGGTTGACAACAAAAACAATATCCTTCACTCCAACAAACTAAGAGTACTGTGAAATTCCAACCCTGGAGCAGCCATGGCATTGATTTACTCTCTTTATCCTCAGATTTTTTCTGAGTCAGATTTCTCCCCAATTATAGTGTTCACACACACCATGTTCTTAAGTCATCCACTTAAAGCATCATCTCACAGTAGGCTTCATGTGACAAAGTTGGCAACTACCCCTTAGGGTGGACGAGGAAAGCTATCTCAAAGAAAACCTTTTTCAGGAGATTCATTGTCCTCTACATACTCTAATACAGGTTTCACACGATTTCACTAAATAGTCTGGTCTAAGGACCCAGTAACAGAACATGCATTTATAAATCCTACATTTTGATCAGCCACTTCACCCTCATATGCAGCACCTATTTATCCCAGTGGCAGGTGAAAATTTTATTTACAACACTTGGTTACACAAAAGGCTCACAACTTTAAGAAAAAATATGCTGTCCTAATGAGGACATATAAAGGAGGAAATATAAACAAAAAAATACTTAAAAAAAAAAAGCTTCAAGCAAATCAAATACTTAGACCTCCAAGATGATTTGGATATAAATTTCCATAGAGAGAGTGTATTTATAAAATGTATGTATATACTTTAAATACAAGATGTTTGTAGTAAAAATTATGATTCAAAGAAACAGATTGTAAGGGCAGCACAGGGCATGGTCCTGGGTGGAGGTTGGTGGAGTTTGGGGGCACACTGGGCCTGACTTTGGCATCAACAGGAAAAAAAAAATCAGATTGTGTCAAATCTGCATCAGTGCATTCTAATATGCTTATTTTAGCAGAAAAAAAAGTTTTAAAATGTAATTGGCCAAAATATTAACTTTCAAGTTCTAAGCTACCTTGGTAATATCGCAAAGACTGCAAAGATCAAAAGCACACATACATATTTTCTTGAAATGCTACTTCTCACAAGGCTTGGCAGCTGGTCTAGGTAGAAAGAAGACACCAAGTGACAGTAGTTGGGTCTAATGAATGTAATTTTATGGGAATAATGAGAAAAGAACAAACTAAGCAGAACTGAAGTAAGAACCACTACCACTCCCTTTCCAACTTTTCATTCTCTTCGGATTTTTTTTTTTTTTTTTTTTTGCCAAGGAGGCAAAAATAATTGTTGTTTTAATCTGACTCTAAAGTTTTAACTAAAAGTGGCTATTTTTACTCTTCCCTCTATAACAGTCTCAGAAACATTGTGGATATCACTGATTCACAGCTTTTCTATCTCTCTCTCTTTCTCTTTTTATGGATGAACACAGACACACATCTCCTTGTGCTAACTCTGTTTATAGCTTTAATAAATGTCTACAAACTACAATCCCTAGATAAATCTGTATCCTGTTATTTTATCAGTAGGCTAATTCTGAAGCAAAAGGATAGTCCAGAGAGCCAGCTAGAATGGTGTCCAAATGATTGACCTGCTAGTGAGCAGGTGGTTACAAACAGAGGTATGATCAGTTTAATCAGGGCGGAGGTAAATGAGGCCAGAGGTGGTATAATAGCAATTATTCCAGCTATGATATTATTGAACGGTTTACTATATATTTTACTTATAATTAGTCACTTAGTCATACAACCTAACAAGGTTTTTAGCTCTTAGCAGGAAAAAAAAAAAAGTATGTATTTTCATAGAGCCAGCTCAGTATACTTTCATTTATTCAACAATTCAACAAATATTCATTGACCACTAATTTTTGCCAGGTCCTTTCATAGGCCCTAAGAATGTAACACTAAGGTATATGAGATAATACCCACTTTCATATAACTTTTATTTATTGAATAAATAAATGGTAGAGATAAGAACTAATATTTATTGGAAATTTGATAAATGTACTGTGCATTTAACATGCACCACATGTTTTTGGTATGTCTACTAAATGCTAGGTATGTATGCATGTTTAGAAGAGCATGATTTATGAGGTTAAGGGTCTGTGGTCTAAAGCTAATCTGCTGCTGTTAAAATCTTAGTGCTGGTGCAACCACTGTGGGAAACACTGTGGGAAATTTTGGAGGCTCCCCCAAAAATGAAACACAGAGCTACCATACAACCTAGCAATTCCATTTCTGGGTATTTATCCAAAGAAAATAAAAACACCAACTCAAAGAGATATATGCACCCCTCTGTTCACTGCAGTATTATTTACAAGAGCCAAGATACATAAATTACCTAAGAGTCTGTTGATAGATGAATGTAGAAAGAAAACTGTATATAAAATCTTGCCATTTGTGGATGGACCTAACGGGTATTATGATAAGTGAAATAAGTCATACAGAGAAAGACAAATACCATATTATTTCACTTAAGTGAGGTAACTAAAAAATGAAACAGATGAGCAAACAAAACAAGCAAAAATGAACTCATAAATACAGGAAACAAACTTGTTTATCAGACAGGGGATGGATGGAGGAGGAGCAAAATAGGTGAAGGGGATTAAAATGTACAAACCTCTAGTTACAAAATAAATAATCATGGGAATATAGGGTACAGCACAGAGAATATAATAATATTGTATTAACTTTGTATGGTGTCAGAAGAAAACTGGACTTATTGTGGGAATCATTTCAGAATGTATAAAGATTGAATCACCATGATACACACTGGAAACTTTTAGGATATTGAATATCAATTAAATTTCAATAAAAAATCCTAGTGCCTTTGCTTCCTTTCTAACTTAAGCAAGTTTAACCTCTCTATGCCTAGTATTTTACTTGTAAAATTGGAATAACTATATTAATGTCCTGGATTTACTATCAGGACTAAAAGATATAACACCTGTAAAGATCTTAGAATATGTCAAGTAATATTAAATTCTTGTCATGATTTAACCCATAGGAATTTTTTTAAGTACATGCTTATAACACCTATCTTAAAAGAGATGTCTATGAAATGTGAGTTAGAGGATTCAAGAAAGTTGTAGGACACACAACCAAAGTCCATATTTTTTTGCATTTGTTAAAAAAATTGGTTCTGAAGCAATTCCTGCTATTCTGCTGATTAATATCATTTCTTGATTCTAGATACCCAATTAGGGATAGATGAGTATTTATAGATATATGGATACTTGACAGATTGGTTAATAGATAGATATAGAAAGATTCATAGTTGAATTTCTCTTTTCTTAAACTCTTCCCCATCTACAGTGTTCTCTTTTTCTTAGAATGAATTTAAAAATTATGTTAAAACATATTATATGGAACATATACTATCTTAATTTTTCATTTTCCTAAATGTATCTGATTAATTGCATAATGTATTATTATAGTATATATTACATAATATATTATTCTGATCCATTGTCTCCAAACTTCCCTGATATCAAGTGTGAAGTCTAATGCCAGAAAGTGAAAGTAACAAATAGTATCAATGTTTTTGGTTTAAACAATCAAGGGAAGAATAGAGTTGACAGTTATTGAGATAAAGAAGAAATTCAGGGAGAACAAGTTTGGGGGAATGACTAGAGGTTTGTTTTTGTTTGGGCATGTGATAAGTTTGATGTATCTATCAGATATTTACATGGAAATGTAAAGTCAGCAGCTGGATATCTGAACCCAGAATTCATGAGAGAGATTAAGCAGGATATATTTGAGATTTACAGGCCTACAGGTAAAAGTTACAGCTATGAGACCAGGTGAGATGAGTTAATGAGAGAATAATGATAGGAAAGAGTTGTTTCAAGGACTGAATCCTGTGTCATATCAACCTTAGAAGATTTGAGATGAGAAAGAGAGGTCTGGGGAAGGAGTGGGTTGAGGAAAACCAGGTTAGTGTTGGAGACTGAAAGCCAAGTGAGTAAAGATTTCCAAGCACTTTATTAAATGTTGTCTATAAATTAACTGTGAGGACAGAGACTTGACCACTAGATTTATCAACACAATAATTATTAGTCTCTTCATGAAGATCAGTTTGGTTAAAGTGCAGAAATGGGGTGTGTATAAAAAGTCTAATTAGAATAGATTTAGGAGACAACGGTAGGAGGGAACTGGGGAGATAACCAGACTAGATGATTCTTTCAAGGGTGTTGATGTTAAGAACAGAAAAATGTGTCCTGTAGATTCTTGTTTGACAGGCTCTTCCCATTCCCTGCTTTCACATCTAATTATACCTTGCATTCACCAGGCCTTCACGAAAGGAAGTTGATACCATTTCTCTTGTTCTCCTAATCCCCATTTCATCACAATGGATAATCAAGATCTCAGTTATACCTTGCTGTTCTTAGGTACCCACAGAAGTAAACATTTTAGAAAAAAAAAATTGAAAAGTTTGAATTATGAATCTATTTAGAAGTAAGATTTACAAATTCTTTGTTCTAAACTACTGATTCTCAATAACTTTCCGATCACGATACACACATATAGAACAAGCAATTTATACATCACACTTAGGAACCACTTTTTATCCATGTGAAGAAACAAAATAGAAAAGTTGGTAATTTATTAGAAAAAGAAAAGCAAATGATCTCCAATAGATTCTGATTAGTAATAAATTAGTTCCTTTCTACTTTACAGTTAGTCACAAACAAAGTATGTATTGACACAACTTGAGAACTGCTTTTATTTGTGATTACATTTAGAAGTTAGGAAAATGCAATCTGGAGGGATAAAGCAACCCATTCAAGCTGCCTAGCTCTGCAAGCAAATAGCTTTGACTAGGACTCTGTTCTCCTAGAGGACAGATTGCAGAAATTGCAGGTAGGCAAATCTTGAAGGAAATGAAATGAGATTGGCAGTTGTTTCCTGATTGGAAACTTGTTTTTCTCAGAGGGAACCAGAAGCCAAATCTCTTTAAGGCAAAAAGGTGCGCGCGCGCACACACACACACACACACACACACACACACGCCTTCTGGGGTCTTAACCTTTATAAAATAATGAACAAAAAAGGAAATTGGGCCAAAGTTGCTTGCTGTACTGTGCCAGAAATGTCAGAAGGTAATATAGCTGCATACAGTTTTTTTTAAGTCCTAAGGGAGGATTCAATGTAAAACTATAGTATTTTACAGTTCAGTAACAGAGCCGTCTAATTTTCAAAGGACCTTCACAGAAGTTATCTTATTTGATGACTGTAACAAAATGAAACAGGCAAATTTTATATTTCCATTTTACTAATGATGAAATGAGACATAAACAAAATACATTTTACAAAATGACAAAACTAGCAAATTGTACACCTGGGATTGAACCCAGTTTCTCTGATAAGTCTAACACTGTTTTCACTAAATATAAGGCTGTAAATCGTAACTCAGAAATGGAAGACTGCCAAAAGATTACAGGATTTACAAATGACACTATGTCTAAAATTTAATTATGCTAAAAACCTGTAGCTATTGATCTTACCAACAAACTCAAATGATGTATCAATTAAAGTTACTGTGCCCTTTCATGTTCCTCTCTGGAAGACAGGCTATGGGTGTGTGAGTAGTTAACAAGGTCCAATGTAGGTCTAGTGTATTAATAACATAGAATTGAAAGATTTCTCTGCCACCCACGTCCACACTATTTTACAATTTAATAGCTGCATAGCTTTGGATGCATTAACTAATACTGACTTAATTCTTTTAATCTTAAAATTAGAGAAAGTTTTATCTAACTACAAAATATGGGTGTAAATAATAAGGATTAAATATTGAGAGTAAAATGTTACAAATGTTCATTACATATATGTGTTTCAATTTGGATCCTTGCCCGTGCTATAACAGTCATACAGATTTAATCTTAAATAGCATATTTTGAAAACTCTTTCCTAGTTCAGTCACATAAATGGTAAATGAATTTAAAAGAATAGTATGTACAACAGTAGAAGCTTTAAATTAAGAATCTGAAAAGTTAATGTAGAAGAAAAAAACTTTCAAAGCAGGAAAAAAAAGACAAACCAAATATTTCTAACATTAAAATACCTTAAGTCATAAAGGGAAGAAAATCATATCATGTGAAATAAGTGATTTCATCTTATTAATGTTTTCTTCTGACACCTTCAGTCAGAATTCCCCAAAATTTAAAGAGACAATAAAAATACGGAGAGCTACATCTCAATTATATTTTTCTCATGATTTGCACAGAAAATCTAAATTATTTACCAAGATCCTGGTCACCCTGGATTCCTCACTTTTAATCACAAATCCCATCTTATTGTCAGCACATCCTGTCAGCTATAACTTCAAAGTACATCTATCTATACCAGGGTCGTTCCCACCTCACCACCTCCGCTGCTAATAATCTCTTCCAAGACACCATCACCTCTCAGCCTCCGTGTGCTCTTCCTGTTACAAACTCAACTCCCAACTCTCAGAGCCTTACTTCTCTGTGAGCCTCCCCACCCCCGGACTCTTTATTTGAAACTGCAGCACCACATTCACCTAATCTCTGTTTTAATTTTGTCCCAAAGCCATTAGTGCCATATTTATATATTTATTTCCTTCTCTGTGTAGAATGTAAAATACTGTGAGGCAAGGGATTTATGTCTTTTTTTTAAAGTTTGTTTATTTTTGAGAGACAGAGAGCAAGCATGAGTGGGGGAGGGGCAGAGAGAAAGAGAGGGACAGAGGCTATGAGGCAGGCTCTGCGCTGACAGCAGAGAGCCTGATGCAGGCTCCAACTCACCAACCCAGAGATCATGACCTTGCTGAAGTCAGATGCTTAACCATCTGAGCCACACAGGCGCCCCTTATGTCTATTTTTCAGTTGCTGTATCCCCACAGCATGGATTAGCACTTGTTCAGCAGCACATAATCAGTAAGTATTTTGGGGAACACATTGCTCTTTTTAAATAATTTGAAAGGAAACAAATTTATGTAATGATGTAGATCTTTACACATTTAATTGTTCATTTTCCTGATGCACTTTCATATGAAAGTGTTCTATCATTAAGTGTTTTGTGGGAATATTTTTAAAGAAGGCCTCTACTGGAAAAAAAAGATTTTTAAGTAAATTCTCTCAATGTGTATACTATGTTTATATTTTTGTTCTTTATGAGACAGTATTAGCTTGAGATGTTAGATAACAACTTTTTATTTCTGCTTTACTTGGATGTTAGACCATTTTTATCTTTTCTCAATGCTGTATATTAGTAATACACTAATAAACACTATCGAACTATAAATAAGTTGATGTACAATTAGCTGTGGGGACATATCAAAAGGTAAATGTTGATGAATCAATGCTCCAACCTTAGGGCATAAATAATATTTCATAGAGGCTGCATGTTTTCATTAGTGATAGATTAAATATCATATCCATTTGAGTTTCAGAGCTAGAAGCAAATGGTTGGCAGAAAACATGTTCAAAATTCAAATTGGTCTTTGTTATCTGGAAAAAAGATCATAAATAAATACAATGGAATTAAGTTACAATGTCACTGTAATACATCTTGGGGGAGGGGGAACAGAACCAAAGAGGACAGAAATACAATTCAAGAAAAGCAAAAGTAGTTTAATCTATACTTAGCCACTACCCTAAAAACAGAATAGAATACAAAAATGAGCAAACCATAGCACCTGTCCTCAACAACTACTTCTCCATTGCAAGGATGCAGAAATAAACAATAAAGTGCAAAATGTTCTTAAATAAAATAAATAAAAGTTCAAAATGTCCTTAAGGGCTGAAATAAAGGCATACAAACAATGGGAACACAGGGAAAAAACAATTATGAATGAGATGAGTAATATATGACCCTCCTCTTAGCTCCAACACAAATAGCCATTACCTTATCTTTTGGACATCTTTATTCTAAACTACCAGGAGAAGCAGGTTGTCTCCATTAAGCCAAAGTATCGGATATATACTGTCCAACTCTGCTGCAGTTAGCAATGGATAAGGAAGGGAAAAAAATAACACAAAATATACAGACATATATAACTTAGAGAGGTAAGTTCCTGAAGTGGATGGTGGGCAATTCTCCTAGAGCAAAGCAGACCCTAAGAATACTGCAGTTTGAAAAAGTGCTTCTAAATATTATGAATGCTGAAGAGAGAGGGTATAAGGAAGTGAAATAATTAAAGTCACTTGCTTGTTTTTTCTCCTTTAATAAACACTTTAAAAATCTGAATTTATTACATTTATTGCGGTATAATGGATGTACAATATTATATCTGTTTCAGGTGTATAGCACCTCATTCAGTATCTGTATGCACTATGAAATGGTCACCACAATAAGTCGAGTTACTACCTGTTACCTTACAAAGTTAATATAAAGTTAATACAAGGATAATATAATATAACTGACTGGACATTGACTCCCAATGACTTATTTATTTTATAACTGGATGTTTATACTATTTAATCCTCTTTACCAATGTTTTCCCCCTGTCCAACCCCCTCCCCTCTGGCAACCACCAATCTGTTCTCTGTATTTATGAGTCTGTGTTTGTTTTGTTCTGTTTGTTGTTGTGTTTTTTGCTTTTTTGTTTTTTTTTTTTTTTTGCTTTTTTTGGATTTCACATATAAATGAAATTATATGATACTTGACTTTCTCCATCTGGCATTTCGCTTAGTGTAATATCTTTAAGGACCATGTATATTGTTGTAAATGGCAAGACTTCATTTATTTTTATTAGTTTTATTATTATTTTATATCACATTTTCTTTATTCATTCATCCTTTGATGGGCATAGGTTGCTTCCATATGTTAGCAATTGTACAAAATGCTACAATGAGCATAGGGGTGTATATATTTTTTTAGGGTTTTTGTTTTCTTTCAATAAATACCCAGAAGCAGACTTGCTGGATCAAGAAGTAGCTGTATTTTAATTTTTGAGGAACCTTCATACTGTTTTCCATAGTGGCTGCACCAACTTACATTCCCACAAACAGTGCATGACAGTCCCCTTTTCTCCACCCCACCAGCATTCTATTTCTTGTTTTTATGTTTTTGTTTATTGTCATTGTTTTGTTTTACAATAGCCATTCTGACAGGTGTAAGATGATATCTCAATGTGGTTTTGATTTTCATTTGCCTGATGAGTAGTAATGTTGCGCATCTTTTCATGTATCTGTTGGTCATCTGCACGTCTTCTTTGGAAAAATGTACATGAAATCTGGCCACTTTCAAATTCAATCATTTGATTTTTACTATTGAGTTTATTTAAATTTATTGTGGATATTAAACCCCTTATCAGGTATATAGTTTGCAATATCTTCTCCTATTCAGTAGGTTACCTTTTCATTTTGGTGTTGATTTCCTTCACTTTGTGCAAAAGGCTTTTGGTTTCATGTAGTTTCATGTAGTTTATTTTTGTTCTTGTTTTCCATGCTTTTGGAGTCAGATCCAAAACACACACACACACACACACACACACACGCACGCACAAAACGTTACTGAGACCAAAGTCAAGGAGTTTACTGCCTATGTTATTTTCTAGAAGGTTCATGGTTTCAGGTCTTACATTAAAATATTTAATCAATTTTATATGATGTAACACAGTGGTCCAGTTTCATTTTTTTGCACATAACTGTCCAGTTGTCTCAACATCATTTATTAAAGAGACTGTCCTTTCCCCATTTTATATTATTGCCTCCATTGGTATAAATTAATTGCCTATATATAATCATGAGTTTACTTCTGAGCTATCTATTCTACTCCATTGATCTATGTGTCTGTTTTTAGGATAATTCCATACTGTTTCAATTACTATATAGCTTTATAATATAGTTTGAAAGCAGGGGGCAAGATACCTCTGGCTGGCCTCTTCTTTCTTAAATTGTTTTGGCTATTTGGGTCATCTGTGGTCCCATAAAAATGTTAGAATTAGTAAAAAAAAATAGTGAAAAATATACTGAAATTTTGATAGGGGATAGTATGGGACCTATAGATTGCTTTTAGTAGTATGGACATTTTAACCATATTTATTCATATTTGATCCATGAGCATGGCATAGTTTTCCATTTATTTGTCTTTACTTTCTCTCATTAATGTCTTATAGATTTCAGTATACAGGCCTTTCACCTACTTGGTTAAATTTATTACTAGGTATTTTATTTTTTTATATATAAGTGTAAATGGGACTGTTTTCTTGACTTCTCTGATAGCTCCGTTATTAGAAACACAATAGATTTATTTTTATATATTAATTTGTATCATGCAACTTAACTGAATTAATTGATCATTTGTTTTAATTTTTAGTGGAGTCTTTGGAGTTTTCTACATGTAACTAGCATGTTATCTGAAAATAGTCAGTTTTACTTCTTCTTTTTCAATTTGGATGGCCTTCCTTTCTTCCTTCAATTCTTTGGCCTAGTTGTTATAAGTAGGATTTCCAATCCTATGTTGAATAAAAGTGGCATGAATGGGCATCCTCATCTCATTCTTGATCTTAGAGAAAAAGCTTTCATCTCCTCACCATCAACTATAATATTAGCTGTGGGTTTGTCATACATGGTTTTTATTATGTTAAAGTTATGTTCCCTCCTTACCCACTTTGTTGAGAGTCTTTATCATTAATGAATATGGAATTCTGTCAGATTTTTCTGCATCTATTAAGATGATATTATTTTTATCCTTTTTTTAAATTTTTTTTTAACGTTTATTTATTTTTGAGACAGAGAGAGACAGAGCATGAATGGGGGAGGGTCAGAGAGAGGGAGACACAGAATCTGAAACAGGCTCCAGGCTCTGAGCTGTCAGCACAGAGCCCGACGCGGGGCTCGAACTCACGGACTGCGAGATCATGACCTGAGCCAAAGTCAGCTGCTTAACCGACTGAGCCACCCAGGCGCCCCTTATCCTTCATTTTTTAATGTGGTATAACACGATTTGCATTTGATTTGTGGATGTTAAACCATCCTTGCATCCCTTGAAATAAAACCTACTTAATCATGCTGTATGATCCTTTTAATGTATTATTAAATTTGATCTCCTAATATATGGGTAAGGATTTTTACATCTATGTTCATCAGGAATATTGGCCCATAATTTTCTTGTCTGTCGTGTCCTCGTCTGGCTTGGGTATTAGGGTAGTGTTGGCCTCATAAAATGAATTTGGAATCTTTTGCTTCTCCTCAATGTTTTGGAAAAGTTTGAGAGGGACAGGTATTAAATCTTTTTGAATGCTTGGTAAAATTCCCAATTAGACTACTGGGTCTTAGACTTTTGTCTGTTAGGAGGTTTTTGATTAGAGATTCAATTTCCTTACTAGTAACACATTTCCTATTGGAAATAGAAAGATTGCAAATTTCTAGAAATTTATCACATTTCCTATTGGAAATAGGAAGATTGCAAATTTCTAGAAATTTATCTATTTCTTCTAACTTGTCCAGTTTGTTGGCATATTATTGTTCATAGTAGTCTCTTATGATCCTTTGTTTTTCTATGGTATCTGCTACACCATCTATTCTTTAATTTCTGATTTTATTTGAGTCTTTTCTTTTTCCCTTCACAAATCTAACTAAAGATTTGTGAATTCTGTTATCACTTCAAAGAAGCAACTCTTATTTTCACTGAGCTCCCCTATTGTCTTTTTAGTTTATATTTAATTTATTTTCACTCTGATCTTTACTATTTCCTTTCTTCTATTAACTTGAGGCTTCAATTGTTCTTTTTCTAGTTCCTTTAGGTGTAAGGTTAAGTTGTTTATTTGAGGTTTCTCTTGTTTCCTGTGGTGGGCCTGTACTGCTATTAAATGAACTTCCCTTTTAGAACTGCTTTTGCTGCACCCTATAGGTTTTGGTATGCTTTATTTCTGTTTTCATTTGTCTCTGGGTATTACTTTTTAGTTTATCTTTTTATTTGTTTTGTCATACAGTAGTTGTTCACTCACATGTTGTTTAATTACCAAGTATTTGTATTATTTTTCCAGTTTTCTTCTTGCAATTTATTCCTAGTTTTATACCACCATAGTCAGAAAAAAAAATGCCTGATATGATTTAAAATTCTTGAATTTATTGAGATTTGTTTGTGGACTATCATATGAACTATCCTGGAAAATGTTCTATAAGCACTTAAGAAGTATGTATAACCTGCTTCTGGATGGAATGCTCTGTATATATCTATTAAGTCCACCTAATCTAATGTGTCATTTAAGGCCAATGTTTCCTTACTGATTTTCTGCCTGGATGATCTTTTTATTAATGTAAGTAGGGTGTTAAAATCTATTCTTATTAAATCGCTGTCAATTTCTCTCTTTAGGACTATTAAGGTTTGCCTTATATATTTGGCTGTTTCTACATTGGGTGCATAAATATTTATAAATGTTACATGGTCTTGTTGGATTGACCTCTTTATCATTATGTAGTGCCTCTATTTGTCTTTGATTCCAGTCTCCATTTAAATTTTTTGTTAATGTTTATTTATTTTTGAGACAGAGACAGAGCGTGAGCAGGGGAGGGGCAGAGAGAGGGAGACACAGATTCCAAAACAGGCTCCAGGCTCTGAGCTGTCAGTACAGAGCCCACGCGGGGCCCAAACCCATGAACTGTGAGATCATGATCTGAGCTGAAGTCAGACACTTAACCAACTGAGCCACCCAGGCACTCCTACAGTCTCCATTTTAAAGTCTACTTTGTCTGATATTAGTATGGCCACATCAACTTTCTTTCCATTTCTATTTGCATGTAATATCTTCTTTCCATCTCTTCACTTTTATTCCTGTGTCCTTCTTAAGTAAGCTTCTGGTGGCAGTGTATACAGAAATGTCTTCTATTTACTGTTTTGTTTTCTTGTTATCAGCTCAGCACTATATGTACTTTGATTGGAGAATTTAACCCATTTACTTTTAAAATAATTATTGATAGGTATGTACTTATTGTCATTTTGTTAATTGTTTTCTGGTTGTTTTGGTAATTCTTCCCTGTCTCTTTCTTCTATTTTGTTATTCTTCCCTGTGGTTTGATGTTTTTTTTAGTGTTATGTTTAGATTCCTTTCTCATTTTCTTTTGTGTATTTAATGTTTTTGCTTTGTGTTTACCATGAGATTTACATATATCAACCTATGTATATAATAGCCTATTTTAAATTAATAAACTTAAACACATTCCAAAATTCTACATTTTACTCCCTCCTACCATTGTTTTTGGTGTCACTTTTTATACTTCATATTTTATGTATCTCTGAAGCAACTATTGTAGCTTTTTTAAAAAAAATTGCTGATGTTTATTTAATCTTGAGAGAGAGAGAGAGAGAGAGAGAGCAAGTGAGCGAGTGAGCATGGGCAGGGGAGGGGCAGAGAGAGTGAGGGGGAGAGACAGAGAGAGACACAGAATCTGAAGCAGACTCCAGGCTCCAAGCTGTCAGCACAGAGCCTGATGCAAGGCTCAAACCCACGAACCACAAGATCATCACCTGAGCTGAAGTCGAATGCTTAACTGACTGATTCATACAAGCTTTAAGTGATTAATCCACTAATATTAATATATATTTACCTCTTCCAGTGAGATTTTACTTTAGTATGTTTTCTTGCTATTAATTAGTGCCATTTCTTTTCAGTTTAAATAAGCCTCTTTAATATTTCTTTTCAGGTCAGCTTAGTGATGAACTCCTTTAGCTATTACTTTTCCAGAAAACTATTTTTCTCTCCTTGAAATATGAATGATAACCTTGCCAGGAAGAATATCTTTGGCTGAAAGTTTTTGTTGTTGTTGTTGTTGTTGTTTCCTCCCAGTATTTTGAATATATTACACCACTCCCTCTGACTTGCAAAGTCTGTGCTGAGAAATCTGTTGATTGCCTTATGTGCTTTCCTGTGTATATAACAATTTGTTTTTCTCTTCCTGCCTGTAAGATTCTATCTTCTTTAATCTAATTATAGTGTGTCTTGGTGTGGCTTTCTTTGGGTTCATACTTTTTGAAGCTCTCTGGCCTTCCTGGACCTGGATATCTATTTCCTTTCCTAGTTTAGAGGTTTTCACTCATCATGTCTGCAAATATATTTATTGCCCCTCTTTCACTCTCTTCTTCTGAGACTCCCCCCCACCTCTGCCCCATAATGTGAATGTTATTCCACTTGATGCTGCCCTAGAAGTCTGTTACGTTCATATTTTTACATTATTTTTCCTTTTTAAAAATTTTTTGCTGTTCTGTCTGGGTCAGTTCCATTGATTTAACTTCCAGCTTTCTCATCCATTCTTCTACTTCACCAGTCTGCTGTTGAACCCCGCTAGTACATTTGCCAGTTCGGTTATTGCATTCTTCAATTCTGTGACCTCTGTTTGGTACTTCCTTGTTTTCTATCTCTAAGTTGAAGTTCTCACTGTTTTCATCCATTCTTCTTCCAAGTTCATTTAACACCTTTAGCACCATAATTTCCAATTCTCTATCAGGTAGATTACTTACATCTGTATCATTTAAGTCTTTTTCTGAAGTTTTGTCTTGTTCTTCCATTTGGAAGATATTTCTGTGTTTTCTCATTTTGCTTGACTCTCTGTGTTTGTTTCTATATATTAGGCAAAACGCTACCCCTCTCAGTCTTCTAGGAGTGGCTTTGTGTAGGTGGTGATCCTTCTCTTTCAACCATGACCTAGCTTTTGGTTGTCTCTTGAACTTTTGTCATGGTCTAAACTGAATGATTTATTCTGGAAATGGCCTTCATGGTTGAGGATGTGCCAAGACCTGTCAGTGATCAACGTACAGGAATCTCATTTGGCACCTAGTTTCAGGTAGGCTAGAAGCCAGATGCTAAGGCAGTAGCTTTTAAAGTATGCAAATATATACAGTTTTATGGGCCACAATTGTAATGCCTGCTGGCCTCAAGACCAGGAGATCTGCAGGTGCCCCCTGGGTGACATAGGCAAAAATCGGGGTTCCAGATAAGTGCACAAACTCCCTTCTGGGAAGTCTCCTCAAGTGGTAGCAAGGTCAAGGAGGTGCTCAAGGATGGTGTCACTCTGTGTATGTACCTGAGAGTGCCTCCTTAGCCTCTATGTGTGGGAAACCTGAAGCCCACCCCTTCAGCTGCAACTCTAAGCTAATAGGTCTTTTTCACAAGCTGAAATATATTTCAACCTTCTGTTTGTGCACTGCCCTGGGCAGGGAGGTAGAGAGAGGCCTGCCAAGAACTGTCTTTCCTATTGTTATAGTCCCATAGAGTTATGTAAAACCAGCCCTCTTGGCCACCAGCAAGTCACCCTCAAGGCATGCTCACCAGCTTTAGAAAGACAGTGAAAAAGCTCTGCTCAAGGCCATCAATAATGTAGGGGGAAAGTGCTTTGTCTACTCACACATGACAGTTGTAGACTGGGAGCAAGTGAACGCTATGGATGCTTTTGCTTGTCAGTCCAGCCAGGGACTGAGGGAGTATTGAAACCATCCATACCTCTGGCTTCAACAACTGCAATGAACACTCACCACCTTTCTTCCCAGCAAGGAAGCAGGAGGGTGCTGAATCCAAGCTCACTTGCCCATGCCAACAAGCTCTGTAGAGAGTACAACAATGGCATACATCACTGTCTCCCAGGAATGTCTCAACTTCCCCACTCCTATTCCTTCAGCCAGTGCCCCTAAATCAGCAAGTGAATACCCCTTACATATAGGCTAGGTTTTTCTAAAACTTCTGTTTCTTTGCTGGGTCTTAGGGCCAGCAAGACCACATGTGAGTCCTCTGAGAGGGGAGTCTGTTTCCTATAACACTTTGGAACAATTGGATATCAGCCTTGTTGGTTTTCTAAGCAGATATTCTGGAAGCTTATTACTCCAGTGCAGATCTCAGGTGCCAAAGTGCCTAATATGATGCACTGACCCCATGATTCTGTGGGAGAAGCACCTATTTGGTGAGATTCTTCCCTTTTTATGTCTTGCAGCACCCAGGGTAGATTGTTGTTGTTGTTGCTGTTGTTGTTGTTTGTATTTTAAAAGGACTGTGGCTCTGCTTTTCCTACCAATCTCTTTTATCCTTTTTGTGGACAGTGGTTCATCTCATCTAGCTTTCAGATCTTTTTCATTGGGAAATGATTCATATATAGCAGTAGATTTGGTATATGTGTGGGAGGAGAAGAATTCAGAATCTTCCTACACTGCCATCGTGGACCCCTCACCTGTATTCGTTACTGATTCACACAATATGGTTCTGCTGCCCACATACACTATCTCAGACTCCTAAGGAAAATATCAGGCCTTGATGATGGAAAGATGTGTTTGAGTCAGGAAGAATGTTGGGGAAGAAAAACAAATTACAAAATTCACAAGATTTATTTGAAACTTGAAAAGAACCTCTGTTCTGTAATTGGGCTAATTACCCAATAAGAAGCTCGATGGGGAAGATTGCTGGTTTTGATGGAAAGCTCCTTGTTTTCTAAACAAGTAGATTTCACAAGTAGATTTCACTTGAAATAAAGCGTATTTTTTCCTCTAAGATCAAAAAAATTCAAGAGACATGAACACTATCTTGTCGAGCCAACAGAAAATAGAGCAAGTAGAAAATGTTAAACAAGTGTTTCTGACATAAAGATCTGGAACCTATGAGGGAGAGAAAGGACCAGTTTCAAGTATCTATTTCAATGCTTCTGTTAGTCTCAGGTAAGACACTTAGAAATCTGAGCTGAGATGGCCTGCTATTCTGCTCAATTATGAGAAAATGCCTAAATAACATCTCAATGTGCCTACCAGAACTTGAAGGAAAATTAAATATATCAAATAAATTAACAACTTATTCTTACCATTATTTTCATTTTTCAATTTATAATAGAAACTTTCCTTTAATGGTTCCCCAAAAACCTTATAATTGCATTTTCCATAAGTCGTTTGAAGATGTTTATGTTTGGACATTTAACAAGTCACTAGGGAGTTTGTGGATGAGAAAAAGCACAACCTTAACAGTAAGCCTATGTTTTTATAAGGAATGCCTGCTGTTTTAAGGTCATAAGCTGTGAAGCTGTGGTTAGTGAAAAAATTAGTCATGAAAACACAGCATAGCACAGCAGGGATTTATTATGTATGAACCAATTCCATTTTTTGTTTATTTGAAATAAGCTAGATTGTGAAAGTGTTGAAATCTCCTCATGGCACATAACTTTAGGGGAGTGCCCCTCTCTCCTCAACACACCATGCTGATTAAGGCTATTCAGAAGATATGATGTCGTCCAAAACTAAAAGTAAAACAAGGATTTCAACACATGGGACATTCCAAATGTGCAAACATGAAAGTTACCACACCCATAACTAAATATTCAATTTATCATTTCGGAAAATCATGACACACGTACATCTGAGTTTTAATATTAAAGTGGATATGGTTTCTACAACATGGGTGCAAATGCTGAATTTGGTACAAATTACAAGTCCTAAATGGGAGAACTTATAAAACTTGCTCAGTACTCCTTGGAGAAATTATTGTGAAGTTCCTAAGAAAGGATTTATACATTTTTTTTAACAATTTAAAAAAAATTTTTTTTAATGTTTATTTAGTTTTGAGACAGAGAGAGACAGAGCATGAACGGGGGGAGGGTCAGAGAGAGAGAGAGAGAGAGAGAGACACAGAATCTGAAACAGGCTCCAGGCTCTGAGCGGTCAGCACAGAGCCTGATGCGGGGCTTGAACTCACGGACTGCGAGATCATGACCTGAGCCGAAGTCGGACGCTTAACCGACTAAGCCACCCAGGCGCCCCAAGAAAGGATTTGTACTTTTTTAAACAACCTTCATATCGCTGTCTTTAATTTGTAGTTAATTTGTTTTCTCCTTCTATACTATCCATGGCTCAAGCACCGATCTCCTTTTCCTGAGGGTACCTGTGCATCTCTGCATTTTTACTTCAATACTACCCCAAGATGCTCAAAGAACGAACATCTTCCTTTAGAGTAAGGATTTGGTATCACATAATCATCTCAAATCATAGCTCTATTTGGTATTCTGTGTAAGGAATTACTTCTCAACTGTAACTAATATAAGAACCTTGAAAGTCACCTATCTTTACATTAGAGTGAATGTGTTTTAACAAATAGCCCCCTCCCCCTAATTACCCTCTCACCTAGAGGTTATCTTTGTTGTTGTTTTTCAATGCAGGGATTATTCTAAAGGTTCTATTTTTAATTTTATAGAGTTCAATTCCTATAAAGATGGTAGCATTAAAACAAGAACACATTGTGAGAATTTTATATGAATCTCTTCCTTTGAATTAAGGCCAGTGTCCCATAAGGACCTGCAAAGACTGGAAGAGAAGGAAGACTGAGGTGGCGGAAAGGTTTAGAAAAGGAAATAGGAAATATAAGAGGTTATAATGTAAATGATTCATGTATCACTTATTCCTTAATTAAGACACAGTAAAATACATCAATAAATCATGATACATTAATATAGTAATTATTCATAACAATGGGAAAAATAAACTGATAATACATATGTAATATATGTGAGTCTCAAAGACAAATGTTGAATAAAAAAAGTTAGAAACAAAAGAGAAATTACTGCATGGTTTCACTCACATGAAGACCAAAAGAGGTGAACATAGTCTATAGTGATAGAATTCAGATATATTAAACTTTGGGAAGGTAGATGGTGACCAGAACAGCTGGTGCTGTTAACCTTCTATAACACTAAAGAATGTTAGTCTATATAATGCTATATAGTTACATATAACTAATTCATATTAAATACTCTGAGAGGCAAGAATGACAGACACACTGTAAGATGCCTCCTTTAGTCCCTACCTCCTACTCTTCATGTCTTTGTGTAATTCTATCCTCTTGGATATGGATTGAACTAACGTGTTTTTAATGAACAAAATAAAGTAAATCACTTGTGTGTTTATGTCACATGACATTATGACTTCTGATGCTTGCAGATTCACTCTTTTGCTGCCTTTGGTAAAGCAAATTTTCGTGTTGTAGACACCCATTGGCAAGGAACTGAGAGGGGCCTCCAACCAATTGCAAGGAAGTAACTGAGGTCTTTAATTCAAAAGCCCTAAGTTATGCCCAGATTTCTGACCTGTAGGAACTTAGATAATAAATGTGTGTTATTTTGAGATAGTAAGCATTGGGGAATTTGTTATGTAGCAAAAATAATAATACCAAGCAAACATGTCTGTAAGCCAAATTAGCTAATGAGCTGCTAGCTCTGGATAACTACAGTTACAATGGTATAAGGCAGATTGTTTAAAATTACTATTTTTCTACAATTATGTTGATTAGAGGTAGTCATAGTTCCGGTTTACCTTGTGCTAAGGAGTTTCCCAGGATGTATGTTTTTCAGTTTTAAAAGAAGAACAGCCTAGGGCAAACCAGACAGTTTGTCATACTGCATACTAACTATCAATTCATTTTAGCTGGTGTATTTTGTTCTTAGAAGAAAGGCTTAATATTATGTGAATTAATTTTCAAAATAAATATTTCAAAAGTAAATACTTTTGATCTAAACTTAAGAGATTCAAGAAAAGAAAGCAATATATATATTTTTTTCTCTTTTTCATCTTTTTTTTTTTTTTTAATTTTCTCCCTTTCTCCACCCCTTACCCTTCATCTCTCTCTTAGCATCAAATCAAGATATAGGAAATCAGTTAATATATTTCAGTGAAATAAAGTTTTAGGGACCCAATTTTAGAGAATATATCTGCATATATTGCTGTTAATGATAACAAGGCTGTGGTGAGATTTCATGAGTCAAGTGAGTAAAGGTCAGTTTTGACCAGAGTTGTCATCATTAGCCAGGTCTCACTGCAACAATTACCATTTCAATGACACTTAAGAGAGAAAGAAAGAAAAAATAATGAACTCTTCAAACAACTGGTTTTATACAAGAAATGGCATCTTCTACTTTAAAACTTGTAGAAAACATTAAGTCCCCTCTTCAGGATTACCTCCTTTAACACACAATCTCTCTCTCTCTCTCTGTCTCTGACAAGTACACACACACACACACACACACACACACACACACACACACCCCAAAAGGCTATTTTTAATTCTACATACCTCCTTACTGCATGTTACAAGTAAGTATTGCACACGTAGTCTTGAAAAGGGCAGAATGCAAATGCTAGCTGTTCAATGTTTATTGAATATCCTTATTTATAGTTGAAGAAAATACAAAGTAAATCACAAATAACTTTAAATTTCTTTCAACCTTTCGTACACATATAGTTTCACCCATTTGCTTAAAGAGTAGTATATATTATATATACATATGTATATATGCTTTCTTGGAGATCTACTAATTAAACCTAATGATGACCACACATGTGTAATGGAAGTCTCCCTGCGTCAGATGATTTGGATAGTACTCAGTCTAATTATCTGAAGTTATTTATCCTTAACCCGAAGATTGTCTGAAATACTACTGCTTTTATCCCTGTATCTTGGATTGTGACAGTAGAAACCCTAGAAAATCAGCTAGAACTTTGTTAAAATGCAATTAGGTCACTTGGGAGGTAACACATACTTAGCCATTAATATACCTTCACCCATTAGTATAGATAATTTAATCATTAATTTCCTATTTACATCCTGGAAGAGAACAAAAGTAGAAGAAAATAGGGTCAGTGCATTTCTCTAAGTAGAAGAAATATTTGAAGTACATGTGGCTTCTTTGCTAGAGAGTTAGATAAGAAATACCAAGAATGGTCTGGAAAGTGGTGTGGATGATTCAACTCAAGGGAAAGATAGAACTGAATATTAAAAATGGGCTAGTTGCATTATATTGTATCTGGATTTTAAGTTTTGTCAATAACTTTGCTCAAATTAGTTCTTCTGTGATACTGGACTCATTTATGCATGAGTGGGAAAACATGGGTTCGAATGTTTACATAGAAAAGCTCACTTGTAGGTTTTGGAATCTCCTCAAATATAGTGAATATTTCAGCAGATATTCTTTACAACTTGTAAACACAATCTCTGCTTTTTCTTAACCAAGCAGCAAATTCTCTGATCTTTATAGCAATTTGGTTAAAGGAAATTATTTCCTTGTCTGAAATAATGTTTTATAACCCTAAGTGCACAGGGTTAATGTTTTAAAAAGAGGTTTCTATCCCTGGAGGCTGAAGAAATTAAGAAAGACAAATGACAGTCACATTCCAACAAGAGCATATCTAAGATAATTCACAATACAATGATCCAAGTAAAAGCTTTTGAGTAGCTTTCTTGATTGTGGTACTTAGCAGTACCTAGTGTAAAGACATCCACACAGCTCACATCTGTCCTGCTTTATGAAAAGTAAATGATCGTCATCATCAAGAAATCAGCATGGCATGATGTTTAACTGTGCAGTATCTAGAGTTACTGCACTGGTTCTGTCACCTATGAGCTTTGTGATCTTGGGCAAATTACTTAGCCTTTCAATTTCCTAAACTGTCCAAACTAATTGTTAAAACCTAAATGGATTAAGGTAGCACCTAGTGGTATTTTTAATTTGGAGAAAATGGCGAAGGTGGGGGTGATTTATGAAAACAAAGTGTTCTCTTCCCCAAATCTGATAGGTACAATCTTAAATAGAAAGACAGAGGATCTGAAGGAATGGACAAAGAAATATAGCAGCTTAGAGAATTATATTATGAAAAGAGTTACAAGCATGGAACTGAGAATTGGATAAATTTACTAAATTTTCAGAAAACTGTACTGTCAAGAGAACTATCAGTTGAGACCATAAGAAATTATGCTTTAAAAATAATCATGATGTCAACCTTCTGAGAGCAGAAAGCAGGCTATGAAAGCTGATCAGCATCCAAGGGGCATATGTCACTGCACAGTCACTTCACATATGACTAAAGGTGCAATAAAAAAGAAAGAATCTCTGAAAGAGAATGATAAACAAGGAAGGTCCTGCCAGGGAAGAGAATCAGAGGTTTTTCCCAGGATGGCAAGCCCTTAAAACACCTGCCCAGAAAGATTTCAGAATTTTCAATGACCCATTTCTGCTGTTTTTCTCTGATTTTTCCTCATTTCCAGGAGTATTTGTTAAATTTTCTCTGTTCCTGTTCCACCGTTATATGTCAGGTGTATTGAGGGCAGGCACAACTTCATTTCAAAGTTCTCTGGTTCAAGAAGAGTTGTATATGAGCCTGATTTTGAGACTATTAGGCATTAACTTGGATGAACCTGACCAACTCAAGCCCTTGTAAAGAATGGGATCTTTCTGAACAAGTAATATAAAGCTTTAGAAGTACTGGGCACAAGGGAGACTCTCTACTGCTCGCTTAAAAAGAATGGAGGATGGCATGGTGTACAAGGTATGTAGGGAGCCTTTAGGACCTGAGAGTATTTTAAGACGGTAATCAACAAGAAAATGGGTACTTCAATTCTTATTTCTGCCAACAACCTAAATGAGCTTTGAAGAAGAGCTCAAATTCCAAATTAGAACACAGTTAGCTGACACCGTGATTCCAGCCTGGTGACACCTGAGCAGAGAATGTAGTTATGTCCTAACTGGACCTGATATACAGAATGTGAGCTAAGAAATGAGTATAATTTTAAGCCATGAAATTTTTAATAATTTGTTTCTCAAAAATAGAAAGCTAATACATTAACCCCCTTCCTTTTTGCATATTTCTTTCTGAATAACTTCTTCACAGCTATGTTCCAGCTCACTAATTGTCTCTTCAGTTTTGTCTAATCCCTTGCTAATTATAAACTGTATTCTTATTCTTATGCCAATTATATTTTTTTCAAAAATTTTGTATACATTTAAAATTATATGATCTCATACACTTTAACAATTTATTTTCAATCCCTTTAGAATTTACTTTTTAACACGAAGCTTTATTTGTGGAAATTTTGAGGCCTAGATTAAAGATTGGTTATTCAAAGAATTGTTTGCTCTTCTGCCTAGTGCCTGGTGGAATTATCAAAGTGAGAAATGATTTCATCTGAACTTTGGCTTAAAAATTGGGGGACCATGTAAGTGCTGTTGATTCTGACTGAAATCCTTGGTGAAGAGTGGCTAATGGTTCTAAATTTTCAAGGGACTCTATTACTTGTCCAAGCAATACAAATATTTGAGAAAGATAATCCTCATCAATACCCTGATTGCAGAACAGGTAGTAGAGTGAAGTATATATAGTTCTAGCTTATCCTTACAAAGAACGTATACAGCCTATTAGGCTTAAAGTTTCATGGAACAAATTCTCCTGTTTTATTCCTCACTTATAATTTGTTTCCTGTCTCCTATATTCTAACTTTTTAGGTTGTGAAACCACAAGATTAGGTCAACAAACTTAGGAGGTTGAGAAAAAAAAAATAGGTACATGGACAGCTTGAATGAAAAACGTAGGCAATATGACAGTATATGGTTTTAAGGCATTCATTCACTTGAGCATAGCTTAGCATTGATTGCTAATTCTAGAATATTGCTAAAGAGATTAATTTATTACCTGTAAGTGGTAGATTGTTCCCCCCTTTCCTAAAGGGTCGTCTCTAATATGTAGATAAATGAATTAGACAATTAACATTTAAATTTTTATGTTTATTTATTTTTGAGAGAGAGAGAGAGAGACAGAGTACGAGTAGGGGAGAGCAGAGAGGGAGACACGGAATCCGAAGTAGGCTCCAGGCTCTGAGCTGTCAGCACAAAGCCAGATGTGGGGCTTGAACTCACAAACCACAAGATGATGACCTGAGCCAAAGTCAGACATTTAACCAACTGAACCACTCAGGAGCTCCTAAACAATTAATATTTTAACAATTAGTATTAAAACACAAAACTATAGACAAAATACTATAGGCTCTATTTTTATATAACATTGGAAAAATATTTGTATTTTCTCTATATATTGATAAACTAATAATGTTAGTACTTCTAGATGTCTGCTTTATTGATGGAGTATTGCCTATTTCCAGAAATTTTTATAAACTGGATAATTAGCATCTTTAATAAGAAGAAATTAAAACATAAAACTATGAAGTGTAATGTGCCCTATTCTTATCTATTTTTTATGAATTTTTTTTAAAATTTTTCCTTTATCAGTGTTTTTGTACTAAAACGCATATAAAATCTTATACCAAGCCAATTGTCAGTATCCTAGGGATGACAAAAGAGGAACATTTTTGGAGGCCATATCAAAACACTGCCAAATGACAAAGAATAAATTAGTCTTATCTTTGACCATCAGCCAAAAGATCAGTCTCTTTACATTTGCAAGAGCATGACAGGTAAGTGAAAGAAATTCTGCTCTAAGAATACAGCCATGATGTTGAAATAATACCTTTCCTCTTCAGTGAGAAATAAGAACCAGAAAGTTAACTGTCCACAAAGTGAGAATGGAGTCATATGTTAGGTAAGGCTGCCTAGAAGGCCCTATCTGGAATAGCTCAGCCTCTGATGATGTAACACTAAAACTGGATGAAAGAAGAGTCGCAAGATTGCCCCTGTGACTAATATGCTGATGGGAAAGCAGAGACAGGAAAGGGATGCAAGAGAAGAGAAGGATCCTTCTGCAGATAGGGCAAGTTAAATGAAGAATTAAGCAATTGCTTACACTTGCCTATGTTAGTCAGGAAGTCACAGTTTCAAATGAGGATTATATTTTCCCCTCAGATTAGAACTATCCTTGTAGTTTAAATTCTGGTTATTTTTATATTCCATTTCAGTCTGTTTTGTGTGCATAGTCTGGGCATGTAGGTAGGAAGGTAAGTAGGTAGATATGTACATATAAACATACATACATTATACATATGCATATGCACATGCAGAGAAAGAGAAGAGAAAAATTGAAAGGCTAAAAAAAGACATGAGTTCACTATGAAGGGACTTTAAAATCTCAAGAGGATATAAAAGACTACAATTTTAAGTTTTCAAAGTTATAGAATATCCTAATATTAAATGCCATCTGTCTCTTTTCCTTCCCACATCCTTTCTGGGACAGTCTGAGAATCTTTCACATATTCAAAAAGCAGATTTGGACAGCATATCTGCATTGTATTTCTTCATAACCTAGTGGTTTGAATTTACTCTGATATCCTGCATTTAACTTTCATAACAGAGAATAAATCTATTTCCTGAATTATTTTACCCACAATTCTTTAATACCATATAACTTATGGATATCCAAGAGATTTAAATCACAAAGATAATAATAAAATTTAAAGTAAATGAAGGAACTCCTCTCATCACATATAATGCAATCTTGGAAGATAATGACATTGGATGATAAGATATCAAAACACGTTAATATTTTGGAAATATCAGTGTGGCATTAGCATTAGCATTCTAAAGTTGGATATCAAAGGGACGGCATCAACTGCCCAAGGGCATTTAAATACCTAACCACATAGCTAAAGTTATAATATTTTATCCACATGTTGCATTGCTTTAACTTTTGGCTTTATCTGTTGTTAAAAATGTCTTCCAGATGCCATCATTATTGCCATAGATCCATTTCACATTTCAGACTACCTAAGCTAAAGGAGAAAAATGATTTCAAATTAAATGTTTTTCTCCATGAAGGAGTAAATTTAAAAGATTGTCTTACATTTATTTCCAATTTTATACTGATATATGAAATGCAAATTCATTAGTTTCTTTTTGAATTTTTATTAGGCTGTGATGTATGTTTTCACTTTTTTTATCACTGGACATAATTTCACAGGGTAAAAATATTTTTTTAACTTTATTTTATTTAAACCATCTAGGTAAAAAACAATAAAAAATTGTGTTCTATAAAATTGAAAATAAAGTAAAAGGAAAATTAAATTGGTATTTCACAAAATAGACTGTCAAATTTGCTATTACTTCACCTTATATACTATCAACCATGGCTGAATTTATTAGTATTTATTCATAATAATGCTTTATAGGTTGATACCATAATCCTGGTATTAGAGGACAAGAACATATTTCTTTTTTTACATTTAGAGAAAATCTTAGACATAATAGCTATAATACATATGCTAATAGCTCTTTTTATTTAAACTCTTTGACTGGAATTATTCCTTATATATCTTTTGGCATATATACAATTCTAATATAAAAGAAAATGAGTCAGAATCACTTTTAATTTATTAGGACTTTATTATTTTTAAATAGTGATTTAGAATATTCAATATAGGGGCGCCTGGGTGGCTCAGTCGGTTAAGCGTCCGACTTCGGCTCAGGTCATGATCTCACGGTCCATGAGTTTGAGCCCCGCGTCAGGCTCGGTGCTGACAGCTCAGAGCCTGGAGCCTGCTTCAGATTCTGTGTCTCCCTCTCTCTCTGACCCTCCCCCATTCATGCTCTGTCTCTCTCTGTCTCAAAAATAAATAAACATTAAAAAAAATTTTTTTTTAAATTTAAAAAAAGAATATTCAATATAAAGCATAAACTAATTTTAATTTTAAAGAAAACTCAAAGATATTTTTATTATGTAGCTACAAAGTACTCAGTACTGTTCAAGTCTGAATAAATTCAAGGGCTATTTGAATAACAAATTAATTCTATATATGTAAAATATATATAATCAGTTGAATAAAAAAATAAATATGAACACTTTATAATCTTACAGACACTGTTCTAAGCCCTTTAGATGTACTAACTCACTTAATTATCATAATGACTCCAAAAAGTAGTAACTCTTCTTTCTCCCTTTTTACAGATAAAAATCATTTAAATTTTTTGTGACTGTTTATTTTAAACTAAGTAAATTCAATCTTATATCATAGTTTGTGCTTTGTTGTCCAAATGGCATTTCAATCCTATTTCAGGTAGAAAAGATTACTAAGTTTGACCTGAGGATTTGAGTGAGAAATTGCAATTGTAAATGCCATTTTTCCCCATAACCAGGCAAAATTATACTGGTTTTCTACAATAAAAAATTACACAAACCAAAGTAATACTTTTTTATACATAAAATGCATGCTAGTATTATATATGACAGTGTAGGAGACTGAAGAAACGTAGAAAAAATTTATTTTTGTCCACAGTCATGTTGGAAGCAGCTCAAAACAAACAAATGGAAAAGTAGGACCTGTGATATGCAGTGGTCTAGACAAGCATCAGACTTACTCAGAACATAGTAACATCTAGGTATCTTTGCAAATTAACTAGTAATAGAAAGTTCCAAAATATGTGATGACACAGAAAAGCAGTCATTATGCACTCTGAAGAAGGGGTGGCCTAGGAGTATTGTCATTCCAGTCCCTTGCAGCTCTGTAAGGGAACTACAGACCCAGACACTAAAGGAAAGGACTGCATCACCATAAAATGAATCCCAAAACCCAGTTATTAGATATGAGGTCTAAGCTCAGAATTTGACTCACTATATAGTGGATTTCATTCTATTTCACTGAAATTATACCCCTTTTTGCCCAGAAAGTTAAGATGATGACAACTGGGCCAAGCCTGTTGGGGTGTTCAAGTGGTCTCAGAGGAAGATTAATGTATATTTATTATTTGTATCTAAAAGTACTATAAAATTTAGGCTAGCACAGAACTAATGGTTTTCAGTGAAGGCTTTCTTTCTCATAACCTGATAGGAAACAAAGTTATGGACCCACAACTATATGGCCAGTTAATCTTTGACAAAGCAGGAAAGAATATCCAATGGAAAAAAGACAATCTCTTAAACAAATGGTGTTGGGAAAACTGGACAGCAACATGCAGAAAAATGAAACTGAACCACTTTCTTAGACAAAACACAAAAATAAATTCAAAATGGATGAAATAGCTAAATGTGAGACAGGAAACCATCAAAATCCTAGCGGAGAACACAGGCAGCAACCTCTTTGACCTTGGCAGCTTCTTAACTAGACACTTTTCCAGAGCTAAGGGAAACAAAAATAAAAATGAACTATTGGGACTTCATCAAGATAAACAGCTCTGTACAGAGAAGGAAACAATAAACAAAACTAAAAGGCAGCCTATGGAATAGGAAAAGATATTTGCAAATGACATACCACATAAAGACTCAGTATCCAAAACCTATAAAGAACTTATCAAGCTCAACACCCAAAAACCAAATAATCCAGTGAAGAAATGGGCAAAGGACATGAATATACATTTTTATAAAGACATCCAGATGGCAACCAGACACATGAAAAGATGTTCAACATCACTCATCATCAGGGAATTACAAATTAAAACCACAAGGAGATACTACCTCACACCTGTCAGAATGGCTAAAATAAACAACACAGGAAACAACAGATGTTGGCAAGGATGAGGAAAAAGGGCAACACTTTCGCACTGTTGGTGGGATGCAAACTAGTGCAGCCTCTCTGGAAAACAGTAGGGAGGTTCCTCAAAAAGTTAAAAATAGAACTACCCTATGACCTCACAATTGCATTCCTAGGTATTTATTCATAGGGTACAAAAATGATGATCTGAAGAGGCACATGTACCCCAATTTTTATAGCAGCACTATTGACAATAGCCAAAATATGGAAAGCGCCCAAATGTCCAATGACTGATGAATGGATAAGAAGATGTGGTGTGTATGTATATGTGTGTATACATGTGTCTGTATGTGTGTGTGTGTGTGTCTATAGACACACACAGTGGAATATAACTCAGCCATCAAAAAGAATGAAATCTTACCATCTGCAATGATGTGGATGGAGCTAGAGTATATTAGTCTAAGCAAAGTAAGTCAGTCATAGAAAGATAAATACCATATGATTTCACTCATATGCGGAATTTAAGAAATCAAACAGATGAACATAAGGGAAGGGAAGAAAAAGGGAAGAAAGAAAACCATAAAAAGCTCTTAACTATAGAGAAAAAACTGAGGGTTGATAGAGGGGAAGTAGGTGGGAGATGGGCTGATGGGTTTTGGATATTAAGGAGGGCACTTGTGTTGAGCACTCCTGAAACCAGTATGACACTATATGTTAACTAACTAGAATTTAAATAAAAATTAAAAAAAAAAACTATGTGTTTATATAATCAGTAGCTATCTTACATGGCAACTAAAAAGAATAGAGTTAAGGTAAAAGATAGGGTTCATATACACATAATGACACTGCCTTCCTACCTTTTTGGATGGTCTTCAACAGATCTGCAGTCTTAATTAGGTAAAATGAGATAGGTGGGCTTATGGTGATTATTTAAACTGCCATTAATTTCTTCTACTGTCATTCACATATTTAAGGGTCAATTCAGCTGCGTATTAACTTAGCAATTGCCAAATATACTTTCAGAATGCAAAGTGAACCATCAGTAGAAAAAACATGGTATTTAGAGTAAAAGACAAATGAGACTGAATCCTGAGTCCGCCACTTATTAATTGGGTGCAAGTCAGTACCAAGTTGAGTAAGTCACATGACTTCTGTAAGACCCACCTTTCTTCTCTGTTTAATATAAATACCAGTATCTCCTTAGCAGGGCTATTTTATGAGGACTAAACAAGGTGATGCATGCCCAACAAAAAGCAAGTTTTTTAATGAATGAATCGTAGTTATTATCACAGAGTGCTGATTTTGAGTTTGCAACTCGTTAGATTTGACTTTGTCTTCTGATTTATATTAAAATATATCTTTTTTCTCTACTTTGCTGGAATGAATCATCTTATTAACTTCTTTTACTTAAAACACATACCCCATCTCTCAAAAACATAACATCTCTAAACACCTCTCTTATCCAACCCACATATCTACTTAGGAGTCAAGGTCAGTCAAATGCAACTTTCACTTAATATTGTGGGTTAAATCAGCATCCTTTCTGTCTTAGCTTTCCATTCCCACTGCTTCTTTCATGGTTCAGGTCATTCATTTAGCCCATTTCATAGGTGTCTTCAATTTTTTTAACTCCATTCTCTCCTTGGGTAACTTTTTTAACATAGCTCAAATCAATTCACTCCCGAAAATGAGAAACTTCATTTACACCCACTACCAAAAGAATAAATGCCAGGGTCTTTTACGTGTTCTTTGTGAATGTTCAAATTATCTTTTGACCTTAATTTTTCTATATCCTCCTATTAACCCACACTTTCTAAAGTGCCCAATAACCCCATGACTTTAAGTATACTTAGGTATTTTTATGCTCTTATTCCCATTATTTATCATTTATTTCCAAATCAACTATCAGCACAACTTTGAAGCTCTCTCTGATCTGAGTCAACATTAATTTAACCTACTTCTATATAAAAATATTAAATTATTTGAATTAAGAAATCATTTAATTACTATTTATTTTTTTCAATGTTTATTTTTGAGACAATGTGAGAGACAGAGCGCGAGCCGGGGAGGGGCAGACAGAGTCTGAAGTGGGCTCCAGGCTCTGAGCTGTCAGCACAGAGCCCGACACAGGGCTCGAACTCACAAACCATGAGATCATGACCTGAGCCGAAGTCGGACACTTAACTGACTGAGCCACTCAGGCACCCCTTCATTACAATTTAAATTTATTTATTATCTAGTCTGTCTTTCGTGTTGCATCATAAATTAAAACCCATTTTTGAGCAAAGGACTCAAATAAAAACTTCAGAGAAAAGGGATATCCAAATGGATAATCATATATAAATATGTGTTTGTCATTTTTTACCATCAAGAAAATAAAAATGAAAACTCATTATTATACTATACACAACAGGAGCTATAAAAACCTAAAACAATGATGGCAAGTTTTGGTGAAGATCTGGAACATCTAGAATAGTCAGATGTTGCTGGTGATAATTAGTATAATAGTTTGGAAAACTATTTTGCCATACCTACTAAAAACCTGAACATGTGTACCCTATGACCTGGCAAAAATACTCCTAGGTTTCTATCAATATAAATGGGTACATATAGCTTCTTATGTACAGATACAAGAATACTCATATCAACGTCATTCACAGTAAAACAAACCTTGAAATAATCCAAATGTTTTTCAAGAGTCCACAAGTCCATTCCCATAAAGGTCAAAAACGGGCAACACTAATATATTTGTGATATTATAAAAGTGTTGTATGGGGACAGAAATTAGTTACACTTGGGGTGACCATATAGACTTTTGGAATCACTATGTTGTACACTTGAAAGTAATGTAACATTTTGAGTCAACTATAATGAAAAAAATATATAAATAAAATAATTAAGGTAAGAGTTTTTCTCTTAACACGATATATGACTGATGCTGGAAATATCCTATCAGTTTGCTGATTACACAGATGGATACATATACTACAATTCTTCAAAATATGTACTTAAGAAATGTGCACATTATTGTATATTTATTATACCTTAACATAAATATCTTACAGAAACAACTTCATATGTGAAGTAAATTATAACTTCCCACTGTTATTCACAGCTCTTTCAAAAGCAACCTCCACTTTTAGATAATATACTGAACCAGAAATTTCAGAAAAGTTTTACCCTAATTTAATATAAAAAGGAAAGAAAATTAAACCAAGATATTTCAAAATGTTGCTCTTTATGAGTAATTAACTGGAAGACATATTGAAATTGTCACATGCTTGAACTTTTATGTCTAATCATAATAAATGGCAACACTATGAATGCCAACTGATTCAGCTGTGTAGACAGGCAAATACCATGCATGGCATTGTCTTTAGTCGTGTAATTTATAAAATGGTAAACCCTGATAAAATTTTGGGAAAAAAAGACACTCTTCATTATATGATACTTAAATTTCTGAAAACTTTAGTGTACACAAAAATTGTGTGAAACATATTTTGTCTTTAAAGGAAAAATAAAAAAGGTCCAGGCTTATTTAAGTAAATTATTCCACTACATAAGTATTACACTGGTAATGTAAAAATAATAAGGTACTGTACCACACATTCTATAAAGATTAACAAATCTGGCCCATCTGAGTTTTAAATGTCACAATGACCCTATTCTTGTAACCACTCAAAATTTTTCCCTATGTACATTTGATCCTTGAACACCCAGGTTTGAACTGCACAGGTGTGCTTCTATGCGGATTTTTTATGGTACAGTACCATAAATGTACTTTCTTTTCTTTAATATTAATTAATAAATTTTCTCAATAACATTCTTTTTTTCTAGTTTATTGTGAGCATACAGTATATAATATATATAACATACAAAATATGTGTTAACCAACTGTTTATGTTATTTTTAAGGCTTCTGTTCAACAGTAGGCTATGTAGCTAAGTGTTTGGGAACACAGAAGTTACACATAGATTTTTGACTATGAGGGTTGGCACCTCTAACCCCAGTGTTGTTCAAGGGTCAACAGTATTAAAAAGCTTCCCTAGAGTGTGATGCACCCTACTGAGAACAACTGCTTTACTAAGTCAAATGCCATGAGCAGCTGGACATTTAAATATTATTGACAAGGGAAAAATTACAAAAACTTTCTTAGCATCAGAATACCATATGAAGAATCACACAACAAAGAAACTTAATGTAATAATAATCCTTTAGAAAACTTAAAAGTCCATAGTCTTCCTATACTTATTTTTCCAAGACTAAACTCACTAATGAAATATATGGTATCTAAAAAGAAATAACTTAAGAACAGAATGACTTTTTAAATGTAAAAATTTACAGTTTTAAATAATTTGTATGCTAATGATAAGTAAATATAAAATATGAATACATCAGGCAAAAAAGTGTAATTACGTGACAAGTAAAAATGTATTTTAAGTTTTTCTTAAAATTGTTACTAAACAAGTCTGTTTGTTTAAAAAATATATCACAAAGTTTATCAATAAGAAGCAATAAAATTAGATGACAATTTTTACATTTTTATATAAAAATATGTTGTATAATGTTCATACATTTGAAAGCTTAAAAATATTCTAAAGAGCTTTTACTTATATTTTGTGATAAACATTTTATGTGACATATTTTTTAAACCAGTTAACTCAACAATGAAATATTCAAATTAATTTTGACAAATTGTTATGTACCTACATATTACAGTAAATATAACTACAAAATATATTATGTGAAAGGCAGTGAAAGAGCTACTGTATGTCAAACTGTGTCATTATAAAGAGGAACTCAGTTACATAGTATGTTTCATATTCCTTCAGACACAAGTATCTCTTTGAATAGGATCTAAAGGTATAACTTTCAGTCCACATGTGCACACCACATGAGCAGGTGAAAGAGTGAATAGGGAAATGTGATGACAGTTCTGTGCCCCAAATCAAATCACTCCAGTATGTATTTCTGCAACTGTTATAAAACTGACATTTTCTTTTAACTAGTACATTTAAGATTTTGAAGCAAATCATCTTATGTATCTGAAAGAAATGTGATTTGATTTCTCCCTATCAATTTGATACCACACGAAGATGCATGAAGATACACACTTTCGCATAATATTTAATCTATGCACCCCAAGTAATTAGCTTTAATAATATACTAATTAAGACTACAGGGGTGGAATATTAAAAGCAATGTATAAGAGCACTCCAATTCTATATCATTGTCTCTAATACTGTAATTACTTTTACTTTGTCAACATGCCATAATATTAAACATATACTTATTTCATTTCTTCACACAATTTGCCTTTAAACCCATTTGGTTAATTAATTACTCAATGACACAGTTTTATTTCTTATAATTGAATAGATGTAGTTCTGCCTTATAATTTGTTAGTGAAGTTTTGCTTAGTTTAAACAGTCAAACTAATCACATGAAAAGCTGCCTTGGTCTGTTCAGTAAAAGAGGTAATAAGCAGTGCCAACTTCTTTTTCCTTGAATGAAAATGTCTTTAATTCTTTAGGTCTTTTTTTTTTTTAATCTTATGAATATAGATTATAAATCCTTTAACATTTTATCAACGTATCCTTGAATTTTATAAATTGTATTAGAGGTTAACTGCGATACAGAACATGAAAGGGGAATTTCTTTTTACTTTTTTTTTTTTTTGCAAGTATTGAATTAGAAGTAGCTTTCATTTGTTTTTATTAAGTAAACTAATAGGTCAGATGTTTTCTGTATACTAACTTGTCATACCATAAAGGAAAACTCAGTTATGTCTTGACAATACCTCAATACTTTTTTCACACCATTTAAAAAATTATGCACTTCAGGGCACCTGGGTGATTCAGTCAGGTAAGCGTCCAACTTTGGCTCAGGTCATAATCTCACAGTTCCTGAGTTCAAGCCCCACATCAGGTTCTGTGCTGACAGCTCAGAGTCTGAAGCCTACTTTGGATTCTGTCTCCTTCTCTTTCTACCCTTCCCCCAATCATGCTCTGTCTCTCTCTCTCTCTCAAAAAATAAACATTAAAAAAATAAATAAATAAATAAAAAATAAAGAATTTTAAAAATCACGCACTTATAGATGTCATTTGACATGATCCTAATGATACGAATATTTCCTGTAGTATTGTCCGTTTGAGTAAGTCTGCATAATGAACCTGAATTATATTGATATGTGAATATATATATATATATATATATATATATATATATATATATAAATCACTCACCAAGTAGACCTATTTCAAACTGAATGAAATGTCATAGTTTCATTTGCTCCTTATATACAGTGATGGTATTTAAAATATTATTATCAATGATAATAATAGGTACAAAAGTGAAACCTTGTGACTAAAGTAAATTAAACATATAATATCATCAAAATATTAGGCATGGAAAATACCAATTACTTTGGACACTATATAATCAATGTAATATTTGAGGATAAGAATATTGAAAAGAAGAAGTAAAAAAAAACTGACACTATAAAAAATCAAAGTTAAGAAACTTCAAATGGAGTATGTTTATCACCAATTTACCTTATGAACGTGGATCTGTCATCCAAACTGCATTAATATCCTTAGTTAACACTTAAAGAAAATATCCTATACCTTGAAAGTGGCAAGGTATATCCAAAAACTTTATGTAAAGAAATCAGTCTTACTGAAAAACAGAGATTCTCAATTTTTGTACCACACTGATCATGTTTGGAAAATCTGGCAGGAGCTATAAAAAACTGACTGAAAAATAAATGCAAATAAATATAGGACTGCCAAACAGTGTGGTCCTATCAAGCTCAAAAACCAATTCAAGCAATGTACTTATACCCTTGCTTTAATGACTTGCTTCACAGAGTAAAATCAAAAGAGAGCCAGAATTCATTAGTTCCTTCTGCCTTGGTATGTCTCTTGGCTAATTCACAAAGGAGTGCTGGCCTACTTTAAGGTGCTTGTACCTGAGAAATAAAGAATGGAAAACAAATCAGGTGAGCAAAGTATCCCAATTTCTACCTTTGAACCAATGAAATTCAAGCCACCTTGGAGCCAGCTATACTTCTGTTTCAGATCCTACAGGAAAGCTAAGGCAAAGCATCTGGTTCCAGTTGAGTAGGAAAAGGATTTCACAAGGGACTGTTGGAAATTTCAGGACAATCTGATTTAATGACAGCATTTTGTAATATATGCTTATTTTTTTTTAATTTTTTTTAACGTTTTTATTTATTTTTGAGACAGGGAGAGACAGAGCGTGAACAGGGGAGGGTCAGAGAGAGAGGAAGACACAGAATCTGAAACAGGCTCCAGGCTCTGAGCTGTCAGCACAGAGCCGGAC